>NC_055960.1:10176085-10261085 GCF_018492685.1 Alosa sapidissima
GTGAAGGAAGTGGCCGCTGCTGTGGTGACAGAGGAGGTGCGGGAGCAGCTACTAGAGGCCTCGACCGTCACCAAGAAGGCCATCACGGCGTACCGGCGTGAGGTGGACGCCGAGGAGCAGTTGAGCGGCGCCGAGGGTCAGGTGGCGGCCGCCGGGGCCACGGGCACCGCCAACGACAAGAGCGCGGCGGACGAGGGCGAGATGAGCGTCATCATCACCATCATGCAGCCCATCCTGCGCCTCATGCAGCTGCTGTGTGAGAACCACAACCGCGAGCTGCAGGTGAGCTGTCTGAGCAGGGTGCATGTACACACATACCACACACACACACACACACACCTACACACACACACACACACATACACACACACCTATACACAAACAAGCGCAAACACATACAATAGTCACGTCTGTTCCCACACACACACACACACACACACACACATATGCACACACACATACTGTAGTCACGTGTTCTTTTCACCTTACACACACATACAAAATTTGTGAGAGTGAAGAGTTCAGATGCAAAACCCTCTAAATCCGTCTGACCACATTTCTTTTAAATGAGCATTTAAAATCCGGTTCCTATAGGTTTTTGCATAGAAATCGATATTTCAGACCAGGAAGAGAGTGTTATTTGGTGTGTTTTGAAGTTAAATTATTTGATTAACGTATACTATGTGAGGAGAGCATTCACTCACCATCTTTATCTCATTTTTGACGTAGGTGGCATTTAGAGGCTTTTGCATCTGAACCCTTCAAATACAGTAGACACATGCACACACACACACACACAGAGAGAGAAGGAGGGGGGGAGGGAGAGTGTGTGAGGGCTGGGAGGTTCATGTTCCAGTATGTCCCCCTTGTTCTAGTGTATTTCCACCTCCGGACCTGTGCTCAAATGAAACCAGATGTTTTTCCCAACTTCCAGAGAATGGAGGGGGGGTGGGGGGGGTGGATAAACTTAATCACTGTGGGACGTGCAAGCCTTTCCCTGCTGCACTGTACGCCAAGCCCCGCACTAACCCCCCCCCCCCCCAACCCACACACATCACCAGCCAGAACCACCTCCACCATCACCGCTGCTGTTCCAGCCGTCAGTAGAGCTGGCCGTTGCAGGCCGAGCCTCGCCGCTCTCTCAAGGCCAAGGGGTCAGGCAGAGGCCGATTCCACTCGGCTCGGCTCACCGCGGGTCGGGTCGGGCCGAGGGAGGGAGGGCTGCTCGGCTAGCCGGCGACTCGCGTCTCGTTTATCTTGTTTGTGTGCCTCGCTGGCTTTCATGCTCAGCCAGGGATGGAGCACGCTAATCATGCCTTAATCCTATTGAGATGGGGAAATGGCGTGGAGGGGGAAAAAAGAGGCCTTGACTTGCTGCCACGTAAATCCCTCCTGGCCACCTCCATGCCTCAGGCACTGCACCGTACTGCACCACGGGAGTTGGGGATTCTTCAACTCCCATTCCCACTTTGTTTTCTAATTAAGTTTTTGGGCCGTTTGACTGTTTCCATCTTGCATAGTCATACAGTCAATTGTTTTGGTAGTTTCAGTCTTTTTTTTTAATTAGAGAGAGGGAGAGAGAGAGAGAGAGAGCTATTTTGTTAACTTGCACAATTCCGTGCAGTAGCTTTTGTTTTACTGTACTGTACACACTGAAATGAGTCCCCTCGTTGCGTAGCCGTTGGTGGAGCTCTCTGGAAAGTTGTTACGGCATCCAGCAGGAACTCACGTTTCCTGTGAACCCCCTGTTTTTGTGGGCCAGCGTGCAGCCCGCCCCTCCCCTGCTTTGATTTCCTGCCGACGGGCTTTTCCACCAGGCGGGCTGCCTTTTGTGTTTTCTTGTCTCCAAGCCCGACATTGCTCTCTCTCCCTCCACCCCCCCCCCCCTTTTCTTTCCCCGCTCACTTTCTCTCTCTCTTTGTCTGTCTCTCTCTCTTTCTCTCTCTCTGTCTGTCTGTCTGTTCCAGAACTTCCTGCGCTGTCAGAACAACAAGAACAACTACAACCTGGTGTGCGAGACGCTGCAGTTCCTGGACTGTATCTGTGGCAGCACCACCGGGGGCCTGGGCCTGTTGGGCCTCTACATCAATGAGAAGAACGTGGCCCTCATCAACCAGACCGTCGAGAGCCTCACCGAGTACTGCCAGGGGCCCTGCCACGAGAACCAGGTGGGGAACCGGGTTTGCTAGAACCACCACTCCATAAATCTCTCACTCATGCACTCCTCCTGCAGTCCCTGCATCACCCCTGACCTCTATACACACACACACACACACACACACACACACACACACACACACACACACACACACACACACACACACACACACACACACACTTACAGGGGATTGCAGACATCCCTTTACACATAGACAAGTGCACTTACTGCGCCTCTCCCATTGATGTTAATAATGGACGTGTCTAATCCAAATAACTTTTCTTTTTGATCTGTTCAGGCCGCCATGTTAATATCATGAGTGCATTACCCTTAATCACATCGGCTTGATCTAATTTTCATAATTGGATTGGAAGAAGCTGGAAGGAAATGCCTTTTCTTGAAAAAAAAAAGCCCAAATTTCCCTAGGGCGCAGGTTCTAACTTCTAACCCTAATCGCCTCTCCTCCCCAGGCATGACTCACGAGCTGGCCTATTTCCATCTCTTCATCGGTGCTCTTTGGCTTTTTAATTTTTTGCCACTTTTGATTAACGGCTCCTTTTGTTTGCCGCGGAGCGGAACGCACCTTTGTGAGGTGTGCTGACTCACGTGATGGGAGGGGTCCGGCACTCTCGCTCCCATTCGAGGTCCTTTTCATGGCACATGCCAAGGCTGCGGAGCGCCAAGCGGCTCAGAGGGCCGCCACACCTACCCCTGCACACGTCCTCATTTAGAGCGCAGTTTGCTCTGTCATGCCCTGGCTGACATATTGCCACTGAATGTACTCGCTCACCAGATAAAAGGCAGACAGGAATTGAATGTGGTTTCCATTCAAGTGACATTGTGCAAACGCTGCAGAGTCTTATATGCTCTGATGAACTGAGGCTGTGTTGAGTGTGCAAAGGTGACTTGCATGTGCTGGTTTGGTTGTGCTGCATAGCTAGATCTCCTTTTGCCAATGCATTTGGTTTATTGCAGTGTGGTGTAGAAGTGCTTCTGCGTTCACAACTCTTATCTAATTTGTTTGTCTGTTTGTTTGTTTGTTTAAGAACTGCATCGCCACTCATGAGTGCAATGGAATCGACATCATCATTGCCCTGATACTCAACGACATTAACCCCCTGGGCAAGAAGAGGATGGACCTGGTGTTGGAGTTGAAGGTGAGCCTAGCCAGCCCCCCCCCCTTACACTTACTTACTCCCCCCCCCCCCCCCCAGCATGTGCAGCCGCATTCACTAACCCTGGGACTTCCTGTTTCCTGTGTGGGGTTTTTTTTTTCTTTCTTAATTCAACGTTTGTCAGTGGGCTACAAAATAACACACGAATTAGCACATCGGTGTGGCTGTTATGTTGTGTTTGGTGAGGAGGGTATGGTACAGCCCCACCCTCCTTCCTCATCAAACTTGTGAACTTGTGAAAGCCACCAAGCTCAAAAAAAAGCCACCTAGCTCCTAACCTCAGGCTGAGCTGGGTCTGACGTTCCTCTGTGTCGTCTTGGGTCAGAACAACGCCTCCAAGCTGCTGCTGGCCATCATGGAGAGTCGCCACGACAGCGAGAACGCCGAGCGGATCCTCTACAACATGCGGCCCAAGGAGCTGGTGAGTGACCGCTATCTATACACACACAGTACACACACAGACACATCGCAATATTCTCACAGTCAGACACCCTCACTCTCTCTCACATACACACGTGTTGCCTGGCTACTGCCCACCAGACCCCAGCCATGCTCTGCATAACAGCTTAGTCAGGTCGGGAGTCACTTTCATCAAGGACATGTGATGGGTGATGACTTGGAATGTCTGCTGGGTTTATTATGCAATAGACAAACCACACACCCACACCCACACACATACACGAACACACACACTCACACACACACTTTTCTCTCCTTTGCCTTCCATTACAGTATCTAGAGCAGTGTTTCCCAAGCTGAGAGACCATCTTGATCTTGATGCCATTTTTTATTTGTCAAGGAATACTACACTCGCGTGCAACTAACAAGTCAATCACACAACACAACACAACACTGCATTCAGCATAGCTGCATTCAGACAAAAACTGTACAAATGCCTAAAAAAGGATGCCTGACCATGAACCTGTAACACCTCCTTTTAAGCAAGAAAAGGACAAACAGGGAAACAGACAGACTAGGCTACAATAATACTTGAGCTATGAGTTCATGCTTAGCTTCCTGAAATGATGCACCACAATACCAGAGTATTATGGCAGCATGGTGCAATAAACAGCAACAAACTGATTATGTTGTGGCTTTTGTATGCTTGATGTAATGGCGGTGTGTCATGAGATGTTTCGTAGTGAAACTCCGATCTAGGCAGTTTGTTCCAGCACACAGTTAGTTAATTAGGATGGGCAGGACTGATGGATGACCCTTGAGTGACATACTGTACATTCAACTGTAGTCATGCTATCCTCTGTCATAGCCAAGATAAGTCAGTGCTCTTGAAACAACATCAATGGACTTGACCCTTTGTACAGAATGTTAATACCATGCTACATGTTTGGATGACACAGCGCATAAATAATCCTGTCAGACACACCTCTGGCTGTGCACATCTACAGTATGCACACAGAGTCCTCCCCCATGAACATGCATACACTGGCTCATACTTACACACACACTCTCTCTCTCTCTCTCTCTCTCTCTCTCTCTCTCTCTCTCTCTCTCTCTCTCTCTCTCTTTCTCTCTCTTTCTCTCTCTCTCTCTCTGTCACACACACGCACATACACAATATCAAAGCAGGCCCCATGCACAAAGTGTTGTGTGAGAAAATCCTGCATTATAAGACAGCATTTGGTGGCAGGAACGCATCAAGGATGCCTTCTAAGACACCTTCTTTTGGTTAAATTTTGAAGGCATGTTGCATGCATCCTCAGTTATTTTGGGACCTCCAACACACACCTACCTCATGCCCTAAATGATGTATGATCCATACACACATATGGGTCAATGACATGACATGCAGATTCTGTGTCCGAGACCATTACCTTGGTTTAAAATAAATGTAAATGTTTCATAACAATCATCATTTTATTCTATAAAACCTGTATAATTTAAACATATCTTCTGTTTATCATAAAAAATATATAGCTTACTGTATATTTTATGTTTTGTTATCTCAAACTCTCAAAATGACAGGTGGCGCAACCGTCCGAGCAAATTAACAATATGTGAAAAGTAGTTTATATTATAGAATTTAAAAGGGAAGGAAATCAAAAATAAATATGGGGGCATAATTTTATGGTACAGACCTTTCAAATAAAAGTTTACTAGTTTAATAGCTCTGAAATGACAGGGTGGTGCAACCGCAATCATAGAACGTTTATTTTGAATTGAAGAGGGAAAAGAGTAAACAAGATATTGTCTCATTAAGAGAGATAAGTGAGATAAAAAATATAGCTGCTTTCTCTTCATAGTTAGACTTATACAGTTTTCATGTCAGGTGGTACAACCAATGTTAAACTAAGAAAAAGTTATTTTAATATAAAGCTGTTTAGTGCATTGGAATCATTATAATGAATGGATGTACTTGATAAAAAGTTTATATAGGTGTCCAAGATGCCTGTATAATTTCAAATTAGTAGCAAAAGTCAGGTGACGCAACCGTATCATCAGGTGGTGCAACCAGGTAAAATGCTAATTTAAGAAATAGTAGATTAAAGTTCATTGTTAAAAAAATGTGTTGTACCTAATTATTCTATTAAACAATATACTTTTTTTAATTTGTAAAGTATTTATTCACATTTTAAATTAGACGTTGGAAAACCAAAATACCCGTCTACAATAAAGTATTCATAAGTTACTTTTAATACCAAGGTCAACTACAAAATGATAATGTGTTAAGCACTGTAGACACTCTCCGGTATACTTAACAAAAATAAAAAAACAAGTGTGGGCTTTTTTTAAGAAACTTTTGGTTGTGCCACCTGACATTTTTTGCAAATTGCAAATACAGTCTAAAAATGTATTAATTGTAAATAAATTTGTATAAAATTGTAAATGCATTTTGTCCATTTTTAAAAATTATTTTGAAAACACATTTTTAAAAGCCTTATTTTGTCAATGACCTATATGCACATAAACATGAACACACACACTTGCATTCTCACACCCTATCTTGCACCATCAGATGATTGTGATAAAGAAGGCTTGATGGTGTAAAGATACACACACACACACACACACACACACACACTCACCCCTCTCTTGTACCATCAGGTGGAGGTGATCAAGAAGGCCTACATGCAGGGGGAGATTGAAGTGGAGCACACTGAGGAGGGAGAGGAGGGGGAGGAAGAACACGCTGCCTCTCCTCGCAACGTCGGCCACAACATCTACATCCTCGCCCATCAGGTACTCTCTGTGTGTGTGTGTGTGTGTGTGTACCATATTCAACTGACCTCATAATGAAAGATATTATAAACAGGTAAATGTGTCATAGCTTAATGCTTGCAGCACATGTTCACTGTGTGACAGCCTGGGGGAATATTATATCACAGGGGTCAGGAACTTCTCTCTCTCTCTTTCTCTCTCTCTCTCTCTCCTCTTCCTCTCCCCTGTTCATCGCTCTCTTGCGGCTCCTGTTATGTGTGTTTTCAGCTCCTTTCCATCTGTAGCTGGGCCAGCGGTGTCAGCAGAGCCCAGTGCTTACATAAGCTCTGCCTCAGAGAGGAGGCCTCATGCCTGCTGGCCCCAGGGCTGAGAGCAGTCTGCTTCCTGCCACTGGGAACACTCACTCACACACACACACACACACACAGACGCAAGCACATACACACACACACACACAGACGCAAGCACATACACACACACACACACACACAGACACAGACACATACACACATGCACACACACACATACACATACATATACACACAGAAATGCACAACCCTCTGTAGCCACACCCAGCCCCTGGCCCAATAACACACAGACACACACACACACACACATGCAGTACACAGACAGGCACATCCCAATGCTCTCATATTCATATACTCACACACACACACACACTTACACTCATGCACAGACAGACACTCCCATACACACACCCTAATGTTCGCATTCACAGCAGTGCACTCACACGGGTGAGGAGCTTGTGGTGGGAGAGCCTGCATTCCAATGTGTGTTGGAAAGTACCGTCTATGTACAGTAAAGCCCAGGATTATGGCAGCTCCCAGAACCAACCCCCCCATGCCACAAATACATACACACACACACACACACACACACACACACACACACACACACACACACACACACACACACACACACGCGCGCGCGCACACACACACTGGTCAGGTCACGGGACACAGGGAACCCGTCATGTCCGCTGGACCCAGCCCTTGCCCTTGTCCTGAGTGCGCTGATGCCTATCTGCACTGGGGTCATGGTGTTCCCACTCTCCCAGCCACCTCCAGCCAACGGCGTCCACTCACCAGCACTTTAAAGTCACTGACCTGTTTATTCATGTGAGGCTCAGCTTCGTGGGAAGACGGGGCGGGCGGCTAAGCCACTCGACTGCAGGTATTGTTGGTGTTTGGGAGTCTCCTGAGGCCTGACTCTCCACGCAACGGTGTGGCATTTCTCAGAAGCCGGTCGAATTGCCTTTGGCCCCATTCATGTGCCACTGCCAGAGCGTGCGGTGTGCACAATGCGAGTGTGTGCTATGTATGAATCAAGACCATTGTTTTTACTCTTCCCTAACAATCTTTCCCCTTCTCTTTGTGTCTCTCTATCTCTCCTTCTCGCTATCTCTCTCTGTCGCTCTCGTCCCTCAAACTGTGCCCAGCTCGCCAGACATAACAAAGAGCTGCAGGCCATGCTGAAGCCGGGAGGCACCTATGGAGAGGGCGACGAGGCCTTGGAGTTCTATGCCAAGCACACAGCTCAGATTGAGGTCAGTGCTGTTTGTTAACACTCCGCTGCCGGAAAGGAAGGCCTACTCGGCAGTAAAAAAAAACATGTCGCTGTTTTGTTACGAAACGGTTTGAATTTTGACGTGTGGGATGATTTTTGTTTTGTTCCCCTTTGCCCGCCCCAATCAGTTAAGTTTGCAATGTATAGTAGCTCCAGTATGAGTTGTGTGGGCCTTGTTTATGTTTCCACACAGAGCATGTGAGGGATATGTTCACTCTCCAGCTCGCCAGTGATGGCCGCTTCTCTGCCCTCTCTGCTCATAGTTTTTAAATGTAAATGGAGTGATTTTGCATGCTCTCGTTTGCATGTGTGGTGTGAGACTGCATTGTCTTGAGCTAATTCAGGGCTGGAATAGCACACAGACACACACACACACACATGTAGGTGAGATGGTCAAGAAAATGCCCAATGGCTGTACTGATATATGATGCACAAACACACACACACACACACACACACACACACACACACACACACACACACACACACACACACACACACCTATTATGTCCACTACTGACACATACTATATGGCCTGTAGAGTCATACTAAGAGTCAGTGTAGCTCTGTTAGCTTATCATTGCTCTCAGTGCAGAGGCTCATTAGGGTATACTCCAGTCAGTCTGTGAAACAGACAAGAGCCCTCCCCCGGGGGGGTCAAGAGAGGAGTCCAGCTCCACCACGTAGGCAACCACATCATCCCCCGTGACCGGCCCTCTGGTTGTGTCCAGATTGTGCGTCTGGACCGCACCATGGAGCAGATAGTCTTCCCCGTGCCAAACATCTGTGAGTTCCTCACACAAGAGTCCAAGCTGCGCGTCTACTACACCACGGAGCGTGACGAGCAGGGCAGCAAAATCAACGACTTCTTCCTGCGCGCTGAGGACCTCTTCAACGAGATGAACTGGCAGAAGAAGCTGCGAGGTACTCAAGAGGCTACTGGTAACGCAAACACGGTTCCCTGTGCGTTTTCTCTTCTCCCTTTCTTCCTCTTCTAGTAACTGCTTTACAGTCCCTGTCCCTACCCTCACCCTCCAGGCCCAACCAGTTAGGGTCTCCTACCCCCCTCCACCCTTCACACACACACACACACACACACACACACACACACACACACACACACACACACACACACACCCCCCAGACACTTACACCTGATGGGCTATCAGCTCAGCCTGTTCCTGGAGCAAGGGGAGGGAGAGGGTCTGTAAACATGATAAGTTATTGAGTCATAAGCTATCAAAGAAGACCATATATTAATCTATTAGTATTTAAGTTACCATAAATAGTTATCTGAACTCAGTTTGGTATATTAAGTCTGTATAGTATACTAAATATGTTTTAAACTTTGTGAAGTAGAACAATAAAGTATAATGTTTGTTGGTAAGATGATAATGCAAGTTTAAGCATTGCAAAATGTTGAGAGAGCCAGGTAAGCCATGTAGATTCTAAACCACTAACCACAAGTGAGCACAAGCACAATTACCCCTTTTATTTACAGGATGTCACACTTCTACTGAAGAGAGCAGAGTATACTGCTGATAGCCCTTTGCCCCCACACACAGACACATTTGACCCTTGCACAGTAAAATCTGCTTTCAAAGTACAATAGACAACAGTAAACACACACATATTCACACTGTTAACAGAGATAAATAGAGAGAGAGAGAGATCGAGACAGACAGAAAGTAGCAGGAATTTACAGGAACATGAATAAATTAGATTGGTAGCAGAAGGTAGCAGAGAGACATATATAGATGATCGTGCAGTCCACTTGGAGAATAATGAAGACAAATATGGCTCTTCTCCTTCTACCACTAATGGGATTGGGGATGAGTGAGAGTCACCCAGGGGCAAACCACATCAGCATCCACCCAGCCTGTCTACACCCTCGCCCCAGACCCAGACCTAGTCCTCTTCCTTCTGCCTATACCAGTGGGGATTACCCTAGAGAGGAGCCAATCAACAGGGCTCCTGACTTAAAGAGAGAGATGAAGAGAGAGTGAGAGACGGGAGAAGTTAAATAGTCTAATTGGATCTGAGATGACTGAAAGAGATTCAGGACAAATGGCGGATGAGAGAGTGAAGAGAGCACATAGAGAGAGAAAGAGAGAGGGGGAGAGAGAACAAAAAGAGAGTGAAGTTGAAAGCACAGTTTCCCAGAAAGGAAGAGAGGTGAACCACTGGCACGAGATGAGAAATTTGGTTTCAGAGTGATCGTGATTACACAAAAACAGGAGTAATAGGCTGAAAGAGAAAATGACTGATGCCAAATACGCAAGCACAGACCTTTGTTTGAGGCAAGAATGAAATCAAAAATTACTTTATTCCATTTCACTATTAACTTTTTAGGTGTTCCTATCTTGTTCTGACCCTGGGCAAGTATGTTGCCACATCTGTGAACTATAAATGCTGTCATCTGATGGGACCCATTTGCATCATTAGTTACATGAATTTGAAGCTTGTTCTCCTTTCTGGGAAGTCTGGGAGGAGGTGGGATAGATGTGGGGGTTCCTGATTGGCCAATGGGTTGAGTGTCATCCGTCACGTTGTTTGTGTGACTCCTCAGATCTGAATGAAACGGTGAGCAACCAACGATCACGTTCCACTTGACGCAGAAAGAAAAAAAAAAAAAACAAAGCAAAAGAAACTCTGCAGCCACACTAGTGGCTTCTGCCTTCTGCCTCTGAAAAAAGTCCCCTTCCCCAGTTCCTCTTTTTGTGATAAAAAGAAACTTGCCTTCAAAATAGCAGCTAGACCCTAAAAACCAGACCCCTCACCTGTCTCCCTGTGCACTGGGGTGGGTGGTGGTGATGGTTTGTGAGGGCGGGATGGGGTGGGGGTGGGGGAGGTTTGGTGGTCATTGTTTGGGAGGGTGGGGTGGGGGGAGGGTATTGTTGGAAACAGCTCATACTCATCTCACATGAGTGTCATGAGTAACCAAACTTGTTAGTATCCTTTTAGGTAGGAGGGAAATAAACAAAAGGTCTTTCTAAAATGCATGTTGACCAGTAGCATTCGGCATGTGACGTTTCTGCTTTGTTTTTGAACAAGTGAATCATGGTATTTGTTACAATGGGTCTTGTAGTAATAACCACTATGCTCCTGTTGACCCTGGAGTAACATTAGTTTTGTAAGACAACGTAAGGCCATCAACATCCTTCCTATTTTGTTCAACACATAAATTACCTTGAAAAAGGAAGTGTGCTACAGTAATATAACTGTCCTTGTCCTCAGACACAAAGAGAACCAATTGTGAAAAATTGGACCAGTAAATTTGTGATAATCAAAAAAATATTACTCTCTAAATGGAGCCTTTTTAAGCAGAATGACTTTTGGGGGGTTTCCTCGTCATATACCAGAGGGCAGAAAAACAAAGCATGAACTGTACTGCAATAGCCACAGGGCGATTCACAAAAACATGTGCCACCATGCTTTGGTGACATCCAAATGCTAGAGCTGTGTTGAACAATTGGTCAGTCATTACAGTTTCTGAAACTTCACTTAAACATTAGAAACAATTTGACCCCTACTTGCCAAGCTTATACTGAAATAATAGTAGAATGGCACTTGGTGTTAATACAAGAGCATGTTGGCAGGTGTTTTGAGTCAGCCATACCAGATTTTGTTTGAACCAATCCCAAGTGACCTTTTTGCCTGATAGACATGTGCATGCCCTCTATTTCTTTAGCACATCTTGAGATGCAGATGGTCCATTATGAGTGTGTGTGTGTGTGTGTGTTTGTGTGTGTGTGTCCCTTTTTTGTTGAATGTCGTGAGTGTGTGTGTGTGTGTGTGTGTGTGTGTGTGTGTGTGTGTGTGTGTGTGTGTGTGTGATTTTGTTTGAACCAATCCCAAGTGTGTGTGTGTGTGTGTGTCCCTTTTTTGTTGAACGTGTAATTCTCACTGTTTACACTGTTGCACGTCCCTTGGAACTGTGTGTGGTTCCGGGTATGTGTGAATGAGTTGTGGTGAGAAGAAGAAGTGATTTGTTTGGCGCCGCTGTGCTGTGCGCCTCCCTCCTCTCCCCCCCCTGCAGCCCAGCCCATCCTCTACTGGTGCTCCAGGAACATGTCCTTCTGGAGCAGCATCTCCTTCAACCTGGCCGTGCTCATGAACCTGCTGGTGGCCTTCTTCTATCCCATTGAGGGAATTCGTGGAGGTGAGGTGACCTATAGAAAGAATCGTCTGTGTGTGTATGTGTGTATAGTGTGTGTGGTGTGTGTGTCTGTGTGTGTGTTCTGACATTTTGTTAAGGGTGTGATGGTGGATCGGCTTTGTAAGTGGCTGACTCCTGAACACTGGTATAACTCTCACTCGGGATTAAAGCATCTGGTAAATACTCCACTTTAAGTTGACTTCAAGTGCACTAAATGGCACCTCTCCTCTAACCTATCTTGCATACTTATCTACTCCCACATAAGATCTGAACCTTACCACCTGACCACTATCCCACTGAACCTGACCGCTTCCCTCAAAGCCCAACCTTTACCAGTTTGTAAAATTGGGATTAAACCCCTGTCTCACCAAAAACATTTAGCCAAATGTAAGCTTCAAGTCCAGCTCTTCCTCAACTCATTTTCTTCTCAACCTTTACATAGCAAAGCATAGCTAGACATATATGAATGGAATAATGAACAGAATAAAAGGTGAATATGGATGGAAAATCAAATGGGATAATAGTAGTATTTTAATATAATTGTGTTAAACGGAATATCATTTTAATATCTATTAAAATGAACATACATTTTCACGTTACATAACATAAGCTTTGAACATGAACTTCTCACTGCTGCCAAGCATGGTTGCTCCTCACACATGAGATATAGCCTACAGTATATGACCTGATTCCAATGTTGAACTCCTGTTTCTAATTTGAACGTTTCCAAGATAATATATCACAGGGGTCTCCAACCTTTTTGGGAATGAGGGCTACCTGAAGACCCGAAATCATATGGAGGGCTACTCATTTGAAACAAACATACCCTCACCCCTTTTTTGCGAGGGTAGTCCTCCTAAATAATAGGCCTATGTGATTTTTACTTTTAATATTGTGTAGGCCTATAAGTCTTTATATATTAAGCAACTGTATTTTCAACTTTAATATCAATAGCCTATGCAACACTACCAACATTTTTGTTCAGTTTGTTCATTTCAAAGTTTGCATGGGGAATCTAATCCAATTTTTTTTGTAACAAAAAAACAATATTTTTGTGCAATTAATAATTTGGGTTACAATTTGTACCCAATTTATACCCACCCACCATTATGAATTCAGGGGTTGTTTAAGTCCTGATTTCAGTGGACAATTCGGTTTTAACATTTCAATAGTAATCGCCCATACCACCCTAACATATGAAAACTCCTTTTAAAGTTATTGCATACCTGAAATCTCTCCATGATCTGACAAAAAAGGTCATGCACAGTCCTGCTCAGTCATGCATGCCACAAAATTTTCAGCGCTTATACGGCAGTAGCCTACGGAGGAGAAAAGGCCTGTGAGCAAAAGCAATTGTTTTTCAGTCCTTGAACAATAATGCAAGAACCGTATTTGACGAACATGGAATGGCCACAGAACTTTTGCAAAGATATGTTTCCATTGGCTACACCAGACGAGCAAGTTTTTTCCCCCTTTACTGTCTGTGCATGCGAGCAGCGTGTATGCGCTCCGCTTCCGTTGTTGTTTAAAGATTGAATGGGAAACGGATTTGGAGCCAAAGGCTAAAATGTAACGCAGCTACAATTTGTAAGGTATCACCAATATTAATTTAGTGTTACAGATCTATGGCTACATACATTCTTAAAATGGTTCTGGTCTAGACTTAAATATCTATTGAAAACTTCACAATGGAGCGTGTTTTTAGAGCGTGATCTGCAGGTGACCTGTTGGCTATTTTTAGAAGGTGCGCTGGGGACGCCTCATAGCCATCCCACGGGCTACCTGGTGCCCGCGGGCACCGTGTTGGAGACCACTGATATATCATATACCATATGGGTGAATAACCCATAATAAACTTAATAGCTTTGTGTCATTGTGACCTTTGTTTCTATCTCAAATTGAGATTCTCAAACCATAACTGTCATAAACTTACATAACATAACATGCTTTTGCTAGAACACCTTGTGGGGAGGGTAGGCCTAGCCCACACATTTAAATTCTGTCTCTCAGCCAAGTTGTAAAAAGGCAAGCCCTATTATCAACAATCTGCCTAACTGAGCTCTTTAGTCAAATATGTTCCTCGTGAAGCCACATTACTCATATGGCCTGTAGAGTGCCTTATGTCTATGACAGGCAAGGTGTAGTAACATGTAAACTAGGTCACCACGCATTCCCATAAAAAGAAAATTCCTTCCTTGTATATTTTGGTCCGGCGCTCGCACTGGAGTCGCCCCTTAACCAAGGTTACACCCAGTCAGTGTTCGGCTCTCACATGGACGGTCCAATTCAGTTTTATGGGAAGGTTTATGTCGAAGCCTCTCCCATGGTGTATGTGAGAGAACCGCCTGGCCACACTTTAGTCACATGAGAGCCACATAGTTCAGAAGACCGGAGGCCTCAATGTCCATATTCAGCAAACTTTGTGTCCAGATGCAAGAAGACAGATTCAAAACAGCTGACCAACATATATATGTGCAGACAAGCCATCAGTCCCGCATACTGTTATTGTGTCTACAGTCGAAGGTGACATGAGCCATGTTGATGTTCACTGCATACCTATAACAGAACTCGTATGGAGTGATATATGATTATATAACCATAGCCATCCCTTAGCAATTTGTTTTGGTCTTTCTTGTGAAATATGGAGTGGTTACATCCATACAGGAAACTGTCTTGGTAGCCCTTTGTTAGTGGGTAGCCTTAAATTTGATCTGCATGGTCCTCCTTTGACTAATGCCATACCGGATGTGTCCCACAAAGACCCTGTGACCCAGTTATCAATACGTTGACCCTAACTCAGCCTTGGATTAAGCTTCGCTTAAGACGTCACCGGTACTGCTGTCATCTCTATCTATGAGATCCCATTCTACTCAGTCCTGCTAATTGAAGGTGTGTGTGTGTGTGTGTGTGTGTGTGTGTGTGTGTGTGTGTGTGTGAGAGAGAGAGAGAGAGAGAGGATTGATGAATGGACGGGGGATGGATGTCTCCCTGCAGACAGCTCCTAGGGCCAGTGGGCTCCTGCGGGAAATGGGATGCCTAGCACAATGACTCAGCCATCCATGAAAATGGTGACCCACATAAACTCAACCCCTGGGTCAAGTTCCCCCCTCCCTCACAAGTAACTGTTACTTCACCAACTTGTATAACTGAACAGGATCCTTATCAGGGCAGTTGTCCAACCATGACCCATATTTTCCCTTTAACTATCAAGAAAGCATCCTTATTGTCTAATCTCTAACTGCTCTATTTCTTCCTTCGCATGCATGGGTGTGTTTTTTAAGCCATGTGTAGCCTCATCACTCACAAGGTTGTATGGCAGCACAATATATAATTAAGGTTTATGCTTACCCATTTTGGGGTACTTAAAGGAGCATTTTACAGTTGGGAAGATGAACGTGTATTTACATTAAGTCATTTATGTATTAGAAATGTGGAGTCATTATTGACGTCGGTGCCTTCTTGACCGAGAAAAAGCCAAAAATGTATTTTTGGTTCATGCGGATTAAAGTCAACAACTCCCAGAATTCCCTGCCTTTCACTGCTCTTTGCTGCCCTACCGAGCAACGCTCCCAAGGAAGTAGCCAATGTAGTCTCCAGCCTCTGGCAAAAAAAAAAAAATGCAAAAAATGTTTTGCATCATCAGAGGTTTTTTCCAGACAAAAAATACAGATATTGCTCGTCTCAGAGGGACATGAGGGAGGGAAGAACGGTCATTTAAAAATACTACCAGGTTTCTACTGATACAAAACAACAAACTACAGTAGGGTCGATTTGAGGAAATTTAATGGATTTATTTTTTGGATTTATGTATATATTTTTTCTTTTTCAGACAAACTGAAATATTTTTCCCTTTATAATTATAAAGAAAGTGTAAGGAAAGATCTGGCTGAATGTGATGCATGTTTGTATAGTAAATACGCATCATGTTCAGCAGGATCAGTGCAGGAAGTCTAACTTGCCCACTGATTTGAAGCTGCCGGAATACCAAGGAAGGTATTACACTGACTTCATAAACAGTCCCTTACAATACTTCAGTTTGTCTGTAGAGAACCTCTCCACACTACCACCGAAGTGTACGGCTATTTTGAACCTTATCAGCGGTTTGAAAATAGTGATTTATTTTGACGTGGCTGCATGGCTGCTGCTACAAGCTATAAGCCACTTTGTTCTTAATGCAAACTAAACAACGTTCTATCTCAAAACTTCTCCAGTTAACATAATTTTGCTCCCAAGCGAAAGTTTGAACTTGTTATCATCCATAAATAGACTCTAGGTTGTGTTTACACCAAACCATTCCTTTAAACGGACACCAGGCAAGCCTGATGCTTTTTCTCTACGAAGCTCCCCCTAGCGTCTGTACGTGTCGATACGTGTGCGAGCCCTCGCTCAGTCTGAAGCTCTTTTCCTTTTCTTTGCATCTTCCATCAAGGGTTTTCGCTGCTTCTTCACCGGCTCTGCCATTATACACACGTTCAATCGCTAGCGTTTCGTTAGCCTGCCTCTGTGCTGGGGATGCAGGATGTAAACTGATCCTGCTTCTTGCGATGTCTGAGAAGGTCGGCGGGTCGGATACACCGAACTTGCAAGCGGGATATTCTTCCTACAGGCAGTAGGGACAGGCGACTTACGAAGATGATTAATTAACACGAAAACGTTGTCTGGTGTCCCTTTAAAATAATTATATACCGGTACTTTGATGTAGAGAAGTTGCCCCCAAAGTTTATGCTATATGCTATTCAGCATATTCTGGTCTTACTCTAAACTGCACCGATTGATGTCATTTTGGTCCCAAATGGTCATTTGCACTCGTTATCATCAAAAAACAACCCCTGTTAATGTTAGACTGGAGTTTCCCTTTAAGGTCATTGCCCTGTAATCCCATGGTGTGGGGAAATTGTAAATGTAATTGCTAATTTATGTACCTTCTACACTGACAGCATCTTCTCTTATAAAGCCAAAGCACACAGTTCCCCTAAAGAGGGACTCCTCTTCCCCAAGAGCCAACCATTGTGGGGTTTTTTCCAAGGCCACAGAGCCTTCTATTGTCCCTGTGAGTGAAGTTGCGGAGACAGTGGCCCAACACTGTGCCTGGCATAACCTTTTGATTGTTCTGGCTGGGGTCAAGCTGCGGCTGGCCCCTTTGTCTTAGACTTCCTCCGAGGAGAACAAGGAGGCTGTAGGTGGCCCAGTTGTGGCCCAGACGCCTGGTGTGGTCCACAACTCACAGCCCACAACTCAATGACCCCCTCACGCTCCACGCTCCACACTCTGGGCTATGCAGTCCAATAGTTCAACCCAGGACACATGCTATCTATTTTGATTTTTGTGTGTGCGTGTGCGTGCGTGCGCGTGCGTGCGTGTGTGTGTGTGTGTGTGGGGTGGTATTTATCTTTGATTTCTGTCCAGCAGCAAAATCTCCTTGGAAATCTCCGAATCTGTCGGTGTCAAAATGAATGCTAATGTGATGAGGTCACCGACGACATTCATTATTTGGTAGTTAATGTGTAAGCCTATTGCTTGTATAAGGTGGAGGGAACCCAATGGTTTTCTCATTTCCATACCGGTTTATCACCCCTGTAAACACAACTGTGTGAATGGAATTCCGGAGGACGCCAATCAAGAACTTTCTCGAAGGAGATATTATGTAACATCATAAAAAGAGTCATTTGATCATGATGTTCTTAAACAGATGTTTTTAAAAACATCTGTTTAAGTATAGAAGATTTTTTCTTACGTGGAGCAGTTGCCACTAGTTTTCATGAGCAGTTTTTAACAGTTTTAATCGCATATGATACAGGCCAGTGGAGTTTTAAAATCATCATCCAATTGAGGGAGGAGAGGAGTCATCAGAACGTTTTTGTTCTTTTCTGAACTTTCTGTTGGTTTTGAATGTTTCGTGCACCCACGTCCAGCGTGCCATTCACACAGTTTGTGTCTCACGGTCTTTACTGTCGTCTCGTGTGCAGTTACTGGGTTCGCGCCGTTGAGTCGGCCGACTCGGGAAGTGGAAAAACAGGACCGTCATTGGCGAGCTTGTGTGCGAGTGTGCCTGGCCCGCAGCAGTGCAGCACAGCCTCCCAGGGGTGTGTCTGAGAGCAGGCCGGTCAGGCCGCATTCTGAATGGCTCACTGTCTTCCCCCCTCCCCCTCTCCCCTCAGCTCCGTCGGAATGCGACCATGGAAATAAGATAAGAGCGCTGAAAGTGGGTCAGTGTGTGTTGCCGGTCCACTCCACACTGTGGGGGAAAGCATGGGATTTCTGTCATAGCTGCAGACTCACTTTCCCCTCGGCTGTGTTCGAGATAAGGGACACAAGGTTTTTGGCATGTGCCGTCTTCGGTCATTGAAAACCAGAAAGCTTGTCTGGAGCAAAGTCGGGCTGAGGACAGTTGAAATAATGTGTTTTGTTATACATACAGCAAGTTACAAGTGAAGCCTGAGCCCCCATGTGTCTTTTATGGGCCAGGGCAGGGACTCTTGCTAAGAGCTTGTTGAAGGGAGAGAGGGAGATGGGGGAAGGACAGGAGAGCGTCTGTTTGGGGGAACTCGTGCCCTGCCATGACCTGTGGGAGCTGTTGTGGCGGGAGAACTGCGGCGGTCACCATGGGACTCGCGCGCCCTGGAAAGGCACAGGCCAAGTTGAGTGGAACTAGAGTGAACTGCATAAACAGAGCCAGAGTGACACCCCCACCCCACCCCCTCAGCGTGTCGTCCGCAAGGCGGCCAGTTGGACCAGAACACCAGAGCCCCAGGCCCTGGGCGAGCGCGGAGCGGAGCGTGCTCACTGCTCACGGACCAGCTCTCATGAATCTTTCAGGAGGCCGCTGTATTTTTAGCCTGCTGGGTTATGTAACAGCCACCTGTCATGTGATCTCTGCATGGGGAGAGAGGGGGGGAAGGGGAGGAGGGAGAGAGAGAGAGAGAGAGTGAGAGAGAGAGAGGGAGGGAGGGAGGGGCAGCTCAAATGTTGCCTGCGTGCCTCTGCGAAGATCCTGTAAATCCGACTGACCTCATTTTTCGCCCTGTTTGCGCTTACGTTCATATAAACACACCCACTCATCTCGCGCAAACACTCACTTACACACTAACACTCACACACACACAGTAGAGATCTTCGATACGATAGATGCATACGCTCTGATTTCAGTCACACAAATAGATGCCCCCTCACATAATCAGGCCATTGAGCTGGTTCCTGTTCGGCCCCCTGAGAGGGTACAGTAGGATTTAAGTGTAGATTAAACCGATACCGGGCGGGCTTACGGGAGAATCTCTATGAGCCCCAAACATAGTCAGCGGTGTCACACTTTTTTTTGTCTTATGTAACCACCTTCTGTGTGTGTGTCTGTGTGTCTGTGTGTGTGTGTGTGTGTGTGTGTGTGTCTGTGTGTGTGTGTGTGTGTGTGTCTGTCTGTCTGTGTCTGTGTGTCTGTGTGTGTGTCTGTGTGTGTGTGTGTGTGTGTTTGGCCTTTTCCTTTCCAACTCAGACTCTTATCTGCTGGGTAAGAACGTGCCCTAACATGTTTTAACAGGTGAAAGTCACTCACTCACTCACTCACACTTACAAACACAAACGCGCGCACACACACACACATACATACACCCTCACCCACTCTTTGCTATTAGTGATGATGATGTAAGTGTTTCACATTTTATGCTGAATGAACAGGGTGGTAACTGTTTTGGCTAGTTCCTGTGATACAGTATATATTAGAAATTCTCTTTCTCTCCTCACACCTTAAAAATAGGCTTCATAACATGCCAACTCAAGCATGTAGTATTAATCTCTTGCTGGTGCATGCAACTTATTGTTTTGGCGCAAGACACTGTTAATTGTGAACATTAACATTGGCTTTGCATTCTATACTTAAAATACCAATTGATTTGGCTCATAGGCAACTTGATTGCAGTTCTGAGGTGTTAAAAGGCTTGAGGCAGTTTGAGCACTCATACTCAAACTTACAAACATTCCATCTTTCTCTCTCCCATCCTCTCTCTCTCTCTCTTCCCTTTTTCTGTCCCTCCTTCTCTCAATTTCTCTCTATCTTTTCCTTTCTTTTTTTTCTCTTTCTCTCTCTCCCTCCCTCCCTCCCTCTTTCCTTCTTTCTCTCTCCAGGTACACTGGAGCCTCACCTGTCGGGGCTGCTGTGGCTGGCCATGCTGGTGTCGCTGGCGATCGTCATCGTGCTGCCGCAGCCCCACGGGATCCGGGCGCTCATCGCGTCCACCATCCTGCGCCTCATCTTCTCCGTGGGCCTGGAGCCCACCCTTTTCCTGCTCGGGGCCTTCAATGTGAGTGAGCCTGAGGGACGGAGGACAAAGACAGCCTGTGTGTGTGTGTGTGTGTGTCTGTCTGTCTGTGTGTCTGCGGTAGGTGCGTGTGTGTGTGTCTGTCTGTCTGTGTCCGGTGAGTGTGTGCGTGCATGTGTGTGTGTGTCTGTGTGCGGTGAGTGAGTTTGTGCGTGCATGCGTGAGCATGTTTGTGTGTGTCTGTCTGTCTGTGTGTCTGCGGTGAGTGTGTGCGTGCATGTGTGTGTGTTTGTGTGTGTGTGTGTGTGTGTACAAGTGTGAGTGGCCCAGTGTCCCCGCGTTACCTCCTGGGTCTTCTCCCCAAGAGTGTGGTCCTTGAGGTCAAGTGTGGAGTGCGTCACTGTGGGATACCACGGCCCAGTGACACTCCCGTGTCACAGTGAGCCGCCAACCGAGACGACCTATCTCCACGAGTTGTAAAACTCATTTTCTCTTCCCTGTTTGAATTTATTGCACACCGTCTGATGAAGGAACAGTACCTCTTTTTGAATGTGTTAAACTTTATTGGCTGCTTTCCTGTATACAGATTTAAGCCTAGTCTTAGACTAAAAGAGAACTTCGGTGAAAAGTTCCCACTGACATTAAAGGTGCTCTAAGCGATGCCACGCATTTTTTAGGCTAAAACATTTTATGTTACTTACTGCAAACATCACCTAACCATCCGCTAGCTGTCGGTGTCCTGAATACACTGTAAAAGCCCAGGCTCCAAAAACGGCAACAAAAACAACCTGGGAGAACCTAGCCCATAACAAACTGTTCCAGCAAATCACAGATGACATGCGCGTTTAGGAGAGTTTCAATTGCACGGGAGGGAGGGGGAGGAAGTAGCGAGCTAGCTCTCTGTTTCGTTTGAATGTCAACAGAAGTGACGTTACCCAGCATCGCTTAGAGCACCATTAAAGGAGCGATTTGTAGGATTGTTACCGCACGTTCTGTAGGCCAAAATCAAAACACTGGTGAACGTTTTCAAGACCTAGACGCGAGCCTCTTCTGGGTTGCCAGATGTAATGCAGACTTAACGTTAGTTGACCTGCAGCTGCTTAAACGATTCTTCAACCATGACCCAGCTACACATTACAGAAACAGTGAAAACAAAAAATACCTCTCTAACCAACGTAACATATTTAGCTGAAGTTAGTGATGCAGATGAAGTTTAGCCTAGGCTACCTATCGTGGAGAATTATGGCCAGCTCTGCGTAAGAATTTATATTCTTCGTTTAAGGAAGACGTCGCCATCTCAGGAAGCTCAGGAAGCTCCTCCTCCCACTTAATTGGTTACTTGTTTTAATTTTGGAAATTTGCCTGCCTCTCGTAGGCTAGCCTAGTCGTTCATGACTACAACTGACAGCTGTTGACAGTTGGCCTTTGCTAATTTGGCAACCCAAATGGGGGGACGTGCCAGCTCATTATTAATACGCTATTCTAGAATTAATCATTCAAAACATGCACGAAAATTCCAAGAGATTCCGCCCCATAACTCATTTTTTTCACTGGTTTTACGGGTTATAGTAATGTTGTCAAATAAGCCATTAGTTCAATTCATCGTGTTTCCTTGTCTCTGATGACATATGGTAATAATTTTTGGAATGGTTACCATTTATTTTCCATTATTTCCTACATACTGGTCCTTTAAGCAAAGCTAAAATCAGCACAAGTTTTTGTTTTTTTTCTTCAGCTTTGTTTTGTATTAGGAACGTGTCAGAACATATAGACGCAAGCCATACTTTGCATATATAGTCAACAGAAGCCTTACTCAATGAAATTGGTTGTAACTTGTTTGATTTCATCTCAATTGTGTATGAATCAGATGGACAAATCTATAATAGTGAATATAATCACAGTTCAGTTTCACATATCATCACAAAACATGCAAAAAACATTAGATGCTCCTTAATATACAATGTTTTATTCTGTTTTCATCTGCCTTTTTAATTTGAAAGCACTTGAGGTAATATACGTGTTTTACCTACATTAGGTTTAATTGGTTAACAGCTTGAATGTTCTTTTGCATATATTGTGTTACTGTATGTTTTTACTGCCATACACCATGGCCTGTTCTATAACAATCATCGAAAGTTTATACAAAGATAATTTAGGTCTGTGAAAGCTGTTATTTAATGACCTAAAAGGTCCAGAAGATGTATAGGTTTATTGCAAGTTTGTAAACATGACAGGTGATCCAATGAAGTGGTTGTATTCCAGTAATCTCAGACATTAAACTAGGCCATCTGCTCCTGTTGCCAACTGCCCTGTTTAGTTACGATGTTCTATAGAGGTAGTATGAGGTTCCATAGAGGTAGTAATAGCTATCATGCACAGTATATGATCAAATAGTGAGGTAGGAAATTAACAGACTATAATCAATGAATTAACTGATTTTTCTAGAAAAAAAAGCTGAATAACTATCAGCAGTCATTGAAGAAATTTTCATTATTTTATTTTACTTTATTTACTTTGCTTTACTTATATTACTGCCTCCTTATTGGCTTTTATTTTTTTACATAGTCAAGTGACAGTACATTTGCAGTACTAAACATTGAGGAAACTGACAGTGTCTATCTGAAACCACAATACATGAATTTTTAATGCCGTCTTCCTTAAAGTCCTTAAAAAGCAAAACATCACACCTTGTTGTGACAAGCCCCTACTTATCACAAGACTAAAGTCAGCTGGTCAATTGTATGTGTGTCTTTGTGTTTGGGGGTTAGGGTGTCAGTAGTCCTAAGCCAGCCCTACAGCATAACTAGCTGATTTGGCTAATATGGTCAACTGGGTCCAGGTTGTCAAAACATATATTCGTCTAAGGAAGCGTTAAATGATTTTCATTGAGTTATCAGTCCAAGTTGTGTAATTGGCCATTTAAATTCCAAATATCTCATAACTAAGAACAGATATTAGACATGGGTGTTCTCAAATGAGTTGCTTGTCAATGCATGTCACATTTTGGACTATTCCGCTGTAGCCCTGGCTCCAGTCTGCCTGACATTTCACCCAGGCCGTCTCTGCTGCTCTTCCCCCTACTCCCATGCAGGTGGGCAATAAGGTCATCTTCCTGATTAGTTTCGCGGGGAACCGGGGCACGTTCACGCGCGGCTACAAGGCCATGATCATGGATGTGGAGTTCCTCTACCACGTCCTCTACCTAATCATCTGCAGCCTCGGCGTCTTCGTCCACGTCTTTTTCTACAGCCTGCTGGTGAGGAGACACTTCTTTTTTCACCTTTTTGTGTGTGTGTGTGTGTGTGTGTGTGTGTGTGTGTGTGTGTGTGTGTGTGTGTGTTTACACTGGACGGTGGTGTTGTGACACTTCATTTCCCTCAGGATTAATAAAGTATGTTTTTATCTCATCTTATTTTTATCTCCTCTTATTTCACGTCGTCTCCAACCACCCACCTCAAAACTTGAATTTCCCCTTGGGGATCAATAAAGTATCTATCTATCTATCTATCTATCTATCTATCTATCTATCTATCTATCTATTTATCTATCTATCTAAAACCCTGTGTTCTCCGTGTCGTGACGCTCACCCTCGGTTGGCACACTCAATATGCACACTCAATATAAACACAAACCGCATCCTGTTGTAAAGTTTTGAAGTTCTTAAGTACTCCCTTCCTACACATTCATACATACATGTACACACTCACGCGCGCACACACATGCTGCAGAATACACTGTTGAAGTTCTTAAGTACTCCCTTCCTACACATTCATACATACACGTACACACACACACACACACACGCACACTGCGGAACAGTAGCCTCAACTTGTGGTTTTATTCTCGGGGTAGCCCCCTTTTGTTCCCTTCATCTTCCTTTTGCAGGGGCCTTTGACTTTGGTGTGTGTGTCCGTACAGTATATGTGTGTCCGTGTGTGTGTGTGTGTCCGTACAGTACAGTTTATGTGTGTCCGTATGTGTGTGTGTGTGTGTGTGTGTCCGTATATGTGTGTCCGTGTGTGTGTGTGCGACCGAGAGAAAACGAGAGTTGTGTTAGTGCACTTATTAGCTATGAGGCAGTGTACTCACTGTATACATATTATATGTTTGTAGCTCTTTGACCTGGTGTACCGAGAGGAGACGCTGCTGAACGTGATCAAGAGCGTGACGCGTAACGGCCGCTCCATCGTGCTGACCGCCGTGCTGGCCCTCATCCTGGTCTACCTCTTCTCCATTGTGGGCTACATCTTCTTCAAGGACGACTTCATCCTGTCCGTGGACAGGATACCCAACAAAACACTAGGTGTGTGTCGTCGTCGTGTCAACACCCCCCCCCACAAACACACACATACACACACACACACCCCAGGGCATGCCCAGCTGCCAACAAGCGTGCAGAATTGTCCTAAAATCCGCGGTGATGGTGCAGTGTGGTGCTCACGTGGACCTCCTGGGGAGTTTTTGTTGCAGGTGTTCAGCCAGCGTGTGGTTGGCCTGTCCCCCATTTTGTGTTTCTATTCTCAGGTGTGAGCAGAGGATGCAGGTGTGTCTCCCTCTGCCTCGCTACGCGCTAGTTTCTCTCTCTCTTTCTCACTCTGTCTCTTCATCCCTCCTTCAGAGAGCGGCGCCAGCATGGTCGGGGACTTCCTCTCTGGCACAGCATGTCGGAAGGACACTGGGGAGAACTGCTCTACAGAGGCTGTGGTAGATGGTGGGTTGCTCTGTGTTTGTGTGTGTGTGTGCGTGTGTGCGTGTGTGCGTGTGTGCGTGCGTGTGTGTGTTTATATTTAAGTGTGTTTGTGTAGGAAGTTGTATTTATCTCTGCAGTATGAGTATGTACATTGCCTTTTGTGTACATTGACGTTTGTGAAAATGCTATCTGTGCTGTGTGTGTGTGTGTGTGTGTGTGTGTGTGTGTGTGTGTGTGTGTGTGTGTGGTGTGTGTGTGTTTGTTTGTATACACTTATGGTGCAGTTTGTGTATGTATTATCATCTTTAATATTATTTCGTCTTTAATATTTGTGTCCTTGCACCACTTTTCTCCATAAATAAATGGTTAACGTGTGTGTGTGTTTGTGTGGGCGAGTGTTAGAGACTAAAGAGAGTCTTGCACGTGAAACGGAAGTTCAGGGAGTTTTACACATGGAATGTAAGTTCAGTGAGTTTCACATGTGGAATGCAAGTTCACCGAGTTTTATATGTGGAATGTAAGTTAATTTGGGGGCATGTATTTTAGTGTGTCAGTGAGTTCATGAGCAAGTGGTCACATGCTCATACATATGTTAGCCTCAATGTGTGTGTGTGTGTGTGAGTGTGTGAGTGCAGCCATAGGTTGAAGCCCATGGGGGCAATGAGGACAATGGGGGCAGTATGTCCACCATAAGAGGTCTCAGCTGAGCTATTAGAGGGTGCATGCGGCAGGCCTCAGTCAGGGGTGGGCAGGCAGGTCGTTAGATCCATCCACTCAACATCAACCCTTGACTATTGGGTGGGGATGTGTTTGGTGTTGTCTGGACCATTGAAAAGAGCCCTGGGGGGGGGGGACTCTGCTAATGTGATCTGAGAGGCTGCTCATGCATCCTGAGTCCACCCCAAAAATCAGCAGCAGCACCCACACCACGTGTTACTAGCGAGCTCTTACTTGACCCTGCCCCCGGCGGCCCGTGGGTCCTGACCCTTCCCCCTCAGTCTATGTGAGCATCCCATGACCCTGCGTCCCCCGCTCACATGTTCCCTCGGCCAGAGCTCACTCACCCTCAGGAAGCTTCAGAACTTTTAGACCAATAGCATCTTTTGTCATCATCATCAACAACAACAACAACAATATATTACATTTATATAGCGCTTTTCTTATCTTTAAACTCAGCCGACAGTCACTCACACTCAGGGGGCATGCAGAGGCTTCAGAACACAGAACTAGCATCTTTCAGAACTAGCATCTTTAGTCAACAACAACATATTACATTTATATAGCGCTTTTCTAGATACCCATTGTGCTTTACAGTGAACAGAGGGATACTCACTGCAACCACCACCAAGGTGTAGCACCAATTTCTACCCATCAGTGGACACAATACTCATTTATCTGGCATCCTAATACGTTGCATTTTAGTGCATTTATGTATTTGTGTGTGTACGTGTTGTGTGATTGTGTATGCATATGTGTGTGCTAGTGTGTACTGTATGTGGGGGGAAGGTGGCGGTTTGTATCAGTCAGGTCAGTACTGCATGGTTTGTTGTGTTCTTTTTTTTCCTGACCGCTCCTCCATGTTTTGTGTGCGCGGTGGGTGCAGCCATGGTGGCGTCGGCGGTGGTGATCGAGGACAAGGAGCGCACATGTGACTCTCTGCTCATGTGCATCGTCACTGTCCTCAGTCATGGGCTGCGGAGTGGCGGCGGTGTGGGGGACGTCCTGCGCAAGCCTTCCAAAGAGGTACGTTATGTTCACACCTCCAGGAGAAGACCAGACTTAACATGGCCAGTGAGATCTGCACAGCTGATGTAAAGCTAACACCATGAATCCCATTAACGCTATGCTATGGACACAGTTAGCAGCTAGCCGTAGCAACACACACCTCCACCGCTAGTCATGTAGCATTCCAAAGAGGGAATCCAAACCCAGTTAACTACAGCGAATCAGTCCACAGGCCTGATAGTCAGAACGCAGACAAACCTAGACCTCTCATGTAAAAGGTGACACCATATAGCCCTGTGTCTTTTCACAACTGCCGTCTGGCCCATGTGAAGAAGGCAGAGAAAGACTAGCTGCAGGCAACAGAGCCTGAATTGGGTCAGCCAGAGAGCTCCACTGTATCAGGGCTTGTTGACTTTGCCTCGTTTCTTCTAACCCCTGGTGCTCTCCATGTCAGTGTAGCTTAGCTGCCGTCCCAGATACTCAGACAGTGTTTACTGTAGTGCTGTGTGACGTTGGTTACGGTAGGCGACGTTTGTGTAATGTTCAGGGGGATTAGGAGACGTAGCGCAGAGCTGTCTGATCGTGACCTCACTGCTTGTGTTTGGACAGGAGCCGCTGTTCACGGCGCGGGTCATCTACGACCTCCTCTTCTTCTTCATGGTTATCATCATCGTCCTGAACCTGATCTTCGGTGTGATCATCGACACCTTCGCCGACCTCAGGAGCGAGAAGCAGAAGAAAGAAGAGGTGCTCAAGACCACCTGCTTCATTTGTGGTGAGATGTTTGCACATGCACCCCCCTCCCCACCCCACCTCAGCCACCCACCCACCACATACACAGGCGCACACACACACACGCACACACACACGGACAACATACACACATACACACATACACTTCCTCCACACAACCTGTTAAGATGCAAATGAGAGGTCTGCACACACACACACACACACACACACACACACACACACACACACACACACACACACACACACAGACACAAAGATACATGCATAAATAGACAGACACTTTACACCCACTGTCTGCATCTGCTGTGAGAAGCCTGTGCTGAGAAGCCAATACACACGTACACAAACTCTCTCACACACAGCACAGATATAGTATTTTCACAACTCACAAAGGCAATGTACATACGCATACTGCAGCGGCAAATACCTCTACAGTACCTACACACATACAAACACACACACACACACACACACACACACACACACACACACACACACACACACACACACACACACACACACACACACACACACACACACACACACCACTTCACACACACGCCATCTAATACAGTAGATCTACTTGCACACATCTACGGTAAGAGGCCTACACACACACACACACACACACACACCACTTCACACACACGCCATCTAATACAGTAGATCTACTTGCACACATCTACGGTAAGAGGCCTACACACACAAAACACAAACACAAATATGTCCATACGTTTGAATCAATCATAGGTGTACACAGGTGCCTACAGTGCACCTGTGAGGACCCAGCTTGTGTGGCCTAGCCTGCCGTTTACGGGACACATTGGATTGAATGGGCCAGGCTGGGCTGCATTGCCCTTGGGAGGAGTTTGACTGGTAGCTTTGATTTGCTTTGGAAAGGTCATTTCCATGTCAAAGTCTCAAATATTAAGGCTGAGATTCATTTATGATCCTGACTCACTGTTTGCTTGTCTGGATCAGATAAGTTGTCTAGGGCTAGGTTTTGTGTAGGTGTGTGCGTGTGTGTGTGTGTGTGCGTGTGTGTGTGTGTGTGTGTGTGTGTGTGTGTGTGCGCGAGTGTGAGTGCGTGCGGGTGTGAGTGTGTTTTGTCTGTTGCATGGCCTTGGTGCGCCAGTGGAAAACGTTCTCATCTAGCTCGACGGTGCAAACATCGCAAAACCCCCCTCTTCCCAGAAGACTTAGTCATGGCTGATGCGGAGGTGTTCTTCCTGTTGCCTCTCCGTGCTTGACCGTGCACATTTATGCAGCCAGCTACATCTCCTCGCACCCCCCCCCCCCTCCTCCTCCACCACCACCACCACCACCCTCCCCCAAACAATGTGGTTTTGCTTATTCTATCGCCGTCTTATTGCCCTCATCATTTGTTTCTCTTTACTTATCTATCTATTGATCCATTGCCCTCCTCAGCGGTGCATTACGTAGCTTAACCGTACACTGAATCACTCTGAAGAAGTTGATTTCACACAGTGATTAATATGTAGCCTGTTTGAGAAAACAAGTCAACCAATGGGACTCACAAGGTTTGTTTGGTTTTTTTTCACACATGCTGCTTTTTAACTGAGGCGATACTCCCCGTTGTTGCTGTCCTGGAAATAGAAACAGACACTCAGAGATGTGGCCTTGTCCTTGTGATCGTGTTGTGTTAAGAAGTCACACAAAGTGATCAAAACAAACTTTAGAAATGGCTGTGACTGTCACAAGGCTGTCACTTTAGGATGACTCGTGACAACAGCCACGTATGTATTTGTTTGTTTACAAAGGGTAAGAGAAGCTGAAGTGTGTCACTATTTCTATGTTTTTGAGTGTTATGAATGGCTGTTTTTTGTGCTGACTGAAATGTCACATAGAGAACAAATTTAAAATTAGTTTTTATTTATTTACAGATTTACTATTTGCTTTTATCACTGGATAATGGCTGTAAAACATACAGTGTCCAGATTACTTTCTGGGATCTCACTCGTGAGTGTTATGAATATTTGAAAATCATGCTTCTCCCCCCAACAGGCCTGGAGCGAGACAAGTTTGACAACAAGACGGTGACGTTCGAGGAGCACATCAAGGTGGAACACAACATGTGGCACTATCTCTTCTTCATCGTGCTGGTGAAGGTCAAGGACCACACGGAGTACACAGGGCCAGAGAGCTACGTGGCCCAGATGATCAGGGTGAGAAGCCTCCGCTTGGCTCGGCCGCATTACACCTTTCTGTTTCATCCATTCATTTAGCATCAAAAGCAACCTAAAGGCTTACTGCAAGAGGTGCATTCAGAGTCGGCACCATGGAGGAAAACTGGTTTTCTTTGACGGTTTAAATCTGAATGTTTTTGTGTAAATATTCCAAATAGTTCAATTCAAATTGTAGTCCCACACATCCATGTGTTTTTTGTGAAAACTAGTATTTGTTCACAGCAAATTTAAGGCAAACGAAAAACCATTCCCATACGTTTGCTTTTGTTTTGCTAATGTGTGCACACCTCAGATAAAAATGATCACCACTGGCATGTTTGCTTTCAGGGTGTACAACACATGACCTTATTGATGTTAGCATCCTGCTCTACCAGTTAAGCTTGGTGTTGTCAGTCCACCTGGTTGTTAGTTGAGCCACAGGAGTAAGGTGTCCCACAACACAGCCCACTTCCACATTCTCTTCTTTTCTTTGCACAAACAGGGTCAATTGAGCGTTTCCTGCCAGCTTGATCCATATCTGTGGGCAGAGCCCAAGTATGTGTTATTTGCCATTCCGTTGTTGTGTAACACAATGCCTAGCTGGAGCAACAATAGCAAGAGCGCGCCAAGAGCCGTCATGTTCCCATGTTACAGGCTGCAGCATAACATCAGGCTTTGTGGCCAACTTAGCTCCCTCCTCCGCCCAAACCCCAGTGATGGCAACACGGGGGGCTGGGTTGGAGTTTACCTTGCGTGACCCGTCCGCGGGCTGGAGGGGGGGGGGGTCTTTCTCTGCACAAACGAAGACGGCCGCGGCTGCGTGTTTTCCAGCCTAATACTCAGCCTTAAATCGACCATTAGAGTCCCGGCACCAAGTGATGTAATCCGTTGCCTTTTGTGCCCTCGATTCCCCCTGAACACGATGACATCCAGTGCTCTCGCAAAAACGAACTCAACGGTCCAGAACAGGCGCAGCAGCCCAGGACATGGTGTCGAATGTGTTAATCCGTGAAGCAGCCACACACACACATGCGCAAACACACACGTATCTCTTTCTTTCACACACACACACTAACTATATAACTATATTTAATACTTTATTTAGATGTTGGTTTGCCAAGTCAGTCAAATCATGACAAGATCTACATATTGTCAAAAAAGGCTTCTTGTACACACACGCACACGCACACGCACACGCACACACACACACACACACACACACACACACACACACACACACACACACACACACACACACACACACACACACATGCTAACTCTCTTTCCGTGCTGCAGCTCATCTTTAGAACTGAGAGGAGAAATAGAGCGATGGGGAGAGAGAGTGAGCAGAGAGAGAGAGAGAGAGGGATAAGATAAGATGAACTTTATTGTCCCTCAAGGGGAAATTTGTCTTGGGCTGTAAAGTACATTCACTGTGAACAACAATAACATACATGCAGGACAACCGTCACATACAGAGAGAGAGAGAGAGCAGAAGGTCTCATGATGGGACTGGCCTCATGATGGGACTGGCCTCATGATGACTAGCTGTCTGAGTAGTGTGGGAAAGCCTGGCTCTCTTTTCCATTGCTCTGTCAGCTCAGCCTTCTCTCACCTGCCCCCCTAACACCCCACCCCCACCCTGCCAAAACCCACCCAAAAAACGAAGAGAAGCGTGGGGCGGGGGGGGGGGGGGGGTGGCTGAGGGCTTGGGGTTGCACTTTTTGGAACAGCACATTTGATTAGCAAACAAAGTCAGTCAGAGAAAAGAATCTAGGCCAGACTGAAAGCAGTCAGTGGTGGAGGTTTAGGAATGCATGAAGGCATTTGATTTCATTCATTAACCCTCCACCCCCAAGTCCACCTCTACCTCAGACGGACACAGTGAATTCCTTGGCATCTCCTCTGTAATCTTTAAATTGCGGATAACGTCGCGGCATTTTCTAGTAATGTAATGGACGAGAGGTGGCCAGGGCAGGAAAGCCCCTGACCGGTCTTCAGATGAGTGGGCTTTTTGTTTCCTTAAGCACAGCAGGCTGCCTAATCTCAGAATCTCCAAAACGCTCCAGAATACCCCCATGCACCCCCCAACACCCCCTCTCTGCAGCACCCCCTCTCCAACCCTCCTCCAGCCTTTGTCTGCAAGGGGCGCCCTGCGGTCTTGTGAGCGGTCACCTGATGGAGGATTAGACGCCACACACACCCCAAGGCCCCCCATCCGGCTGCCGCCGCCAAGATGAAGCCTGTGTGCCAGTTATGGTGTGCAGGGAGAGATGTCCGAACCCCCACCCCCCCACCCCTCGGTGCTTTGTGAACACAGGTCATCTTCGGCCATGACCCAACTCCATCTGTTTTGGGGTTGTCCTAAGTGTTCAAGACACGGCAGTCAGACGCTTGAGAGGACAAAAGCTCTGCCATCAGCGCAAGGTCCGTCGCTTTCATAATTTCTTTCACAGGAAGGGCAGCAGTCGCTCTCTCAGAGCAGCGTGCACTGCAGTGTTTTAGCGTTTAGTGTGTTTGTTGGGATTCCTCGCCTCCTCCCCTCTCCTCGGCCTGGTGTGTATGTGTCAAATTCAAGGCCTGTGTTGTTGACTGAGTCCGCAGTGGCACAGCAGTGATCAGAGAACCGGGTGGGGAGGGGGGGACAAGGTTGTAGGAGGAACACTCTTTGCCAAGACAGTCAGCTATAACAGTGACTGACGTCAATGGCGGCAAGCTGGGGCTGATGGGACACGGGGTGGGCGTCTTCATTTTGCCACTTGTTGAGTCAGACTCAACAGTGCTCTGCTCTCCAGGCTGCGCAGATCTGCTCTCAGAGACCTCGTTACACCACCCAGTGCAGCCCAGCGCAGCCCAGCGCAGCCATCTCGCAGTTCTATGCAAACAAATAAAATGCATTGTTGGGTCGCCTCTTGTCTCTCTCTCTCTCTCTCTGAGTATTTTACGTGTGTAGCTGAAACCGCAGTACATCCTGCATCTGCGTCTATCGGGGCCTCTGTGGTAGCCAAGTTGAGGCCACTCTTCCGTCATTTCCATTGAAGCCGACAGACTTGATGTGGCTAGCTGGTCTCCAGACTTACCGGCACTGTTGTCACTCGTAAACATTTCACAGGGGGGTGGGGGTGAGGGGGCACTAGTGTTGATAAGGGGGTCTCAAGGAAAGTGCGCGACAGTGTAAAGGCCAAGATGGAGGTTCTGTGTGAACTTTGACACCTCCTACCCCTCACACAGCCGTTCCATCTACCTCACGGCTGGCTGAATGACCTGTGACTTTAATGGCTTAATGGCTGGTTTTAGATATTTAGTTTTTTCCCCTCGGAAATTGGTTTATTGTACACAGGGTTTAATGTTCTCAGGCGTGTCTGAATTTAGGCATGGGCCAGGTCATTTGATATATGAAAAAGAGAATTTATAGGGTTTTTGATAACTTCCGGCACAAAGATTTCACAGAGAGCCCTGTGTACAGCCTTATATTAATGGACTATGTCACCTCAATTCCCATGGTATGTTGATCACAAGAAAAGGTTGGGTCACCACAGATGACCACAACTGCCTCTGAGCTTCCCTTTTCCACTGAATGTGAGAAAAAAGCACCACGTTTCAACATCCTATATGATGCAAAGTCTGGCATATCAAATTGCTTTCATCCGAACCCTTGGTGTTTGTTTTATTTGGTTAGACCTCTAATACCCAGTAAAAATCTGCACATTTATCTTGTTGAAATAGTTGATATCAGCATTCCAGAGCCATTGGAATGAGGATCCAGAATGATTTTGTGTAGGTGTAGCTGTTAACGTTGGAGCGTTCACTCGGCATAGAGGACTGATCATATTGGCATGAGTAAGAAGAACAAGTGAGGCACTTCATCCACTGCCATTTGTATGAGCTAGAGGGGGAGGTTAATACAAACCCACAGAGAGTGTGTGTGTGTGTGTGTGTGTGTGTGTGTGTGTGTGTGTGTGTGTGTGTGTTTTGGCATGCACATGTCTATGTGTGAGTGTGTGTTATTGTGTGTGTGTGTGAGTATGTCAGTGTGTGGCACTGTTTGTGTCTGTGTGGTATTGCTTGTGTGTGTGTGAGAGAGAGAAAGATTGTGTGGTTTTGCTTATGCGTGTGTAAGTGAGAGTGTGCGGTATTGTGTGCGTGCGTGTGTGTGAGAGAGAGAGATTGTGTGGTATTGCGTGAGTGTGTGTGTGTGTGTGTGTTTGTGTGTGTGTGTGAGTGTGTGGTATTGCATGTGTGTGTGAGTGTGTGAGAGTGTGTGGTATTGCATGTGTATGTGTGTGTGTGAGTGTGTGGTATTGCGTGAGTGTGTGTGTGTTTGTGTGTGGTATTGCGTGCGTGTGTGTGTGTGTGTGTGTGTGTGTGTGTGTGAAAGAGAGTTTGGGTGTGCATGTGCGTGCAGGAAATGGAGCATGCACTCAGCACTGTTCTCCTCTTTCTCAGAATGAGTGAGCAAACGCATCACAGGCCGTGTGATTCCCCTGCCCAGAGGTCGGACTTTGGGGCCAGACTGTGGTCCTGCCTGAGGCTGAGCTCACACCCTGTGTCTGACATGAACACACACACACACACACACACACACACACACACGAAAAAAGTCTGAAACCAGTGGGACTTTTTCAGTGCTCCCACAGCTGTGCTTTAAAAAACTCTGAGCTCACAGGATATTGTTGACATCACAGTATATGTCATGGTGTGTGTGTGTGTGTGTGTGTGTGTGTGTGTGTTTTACCTGTGCACTTTCCTATCTATAATACCCCCAATCTGCTCAGGCATACGTGTGTATTCATGTGTGTATGCTTTCCTCTCTCCTGCAAAAAGGCCGTCATTCATTTTACAGTTACACTGACCTTTTCTGGGCTTTTTTCCCTTCCCTCCTGTGAGTGTTGGTGTGTTGTGAAGCTGGAGACTAGCCCAGTTCCTTTTGGCCTGAACTTGTTGCAAGGCAGGCTGAGACACTGCACAATGTGACTGGTATGTGGCGGGCCAGCGTGGAGGGAGGAAACCGGCTGGAAGAAGAATGCTGCCGTGTGCCCTATGGCTGCTTTCCCGCCAAACAGGCAGGCAGGCAGGCAGGCGTCTCCCAGTGCCTTTGCACCGCGCTTTGAAATCCGCGATCACGTTTTCCGTGATAGTCTTACGTTTGGTCGTCGCAGAAAACCACGGCGCTGCCCATATGAGAAGGTCACCTTTCTTCACTTCTGTCGCTTTTGTCATTCACACTCCCCTCTGACAAAGCAAACGGAGCAAATGGAGCCTCAGGCACCAGAGTGATGCCCAAGGCCCTGCCAATAGTCTGAGGGCTGCTTAACATCCTGAAAATGTACTCATCACATCTGACAGCCTAAACACCTCAGGTGGTCTCCTCCTTAGATTTTGCTCGACACGTTGTCAGCACAAAGTCTGTTAAGTGAAAGACATGTGGCCACGGTGCTGACGTAGAATTCCCACGCGATCACTTTTTTGATTCAGTTAAAGAACTCCCCTCACTACGGCCGCGTGGCGCAACTGGCTGGGGCACCTGCACCGTACGCGGCGACCCAGGTTCGATCCGCACCCCGTGGTCCTTTCCGGATCCCACCCCGACTCTCTCCCACTCACTTCCTGTCATTCTCAACTGTCCTGTCACATTAAAGGCATAAAATGCCCAAAAAATATACTTTAAAAAAAAAAAAAGAATCAGCAGTCTTTCAACAGCGTCAGTTTGGTAGCGCTGTATCCCCTCATCAGTGCTGATTCTGTATCAGCCTGGAAGTAAGAAGTGTTTTCCACCGCACTCCATCAGTTCGAGTTAAGATAAGGAATTATTATAAGGACCGTTATTTAGCCAAAATTCCCCCACGTTAGTGAATTACAGTTCATTTGGACATACACGCAGCTCGGGTATTTTCCCACCTCTTGTTTTATTTCTATTCGCAGTTAAACCATTTAAAAAAATCATGTGACCATGCTGTTGAACTTCCTTTGTAAATAATTGTATTACATTCGGGAGTTTCTCTGTGATATTAGTGCCTACATAGTTGTGGGCAAACAAAGAGGGATTTATTGATGGGAAGAGTACAGAAGTCAGTGTGTCTGTTGCCTAGTGGTTCAGTGACACGCCTGTGCCGATGACTTACTGAGGTCAAACAAAAGTTACTGAGCTCACTGAGTCCTAAGGAATTGTTTTACAAATGCCCAACCTGGACAAATATAAAAGCGCAACATTAGGGATGCACTAATCTGAGCTTTGTCATTCCGATAGAGATAACCAGAGCTGAACTATCACCCGATTCCAAGTACCATTCGGATACCAGTGTTTTATAAGTGTTGAACACTAAGTAGCCACAGACCCCACAGTTGTATAACTGCTATAGATAGCCTGCCCGCTCCCGCAATATTCTGTCCCGCTCCCGCATTAATGTGTCATTTTTAGTCCCGTTAAAGCCCGCATGCAGGAGGGATAGCCTATTCAGCTTTTCTTTCTGTCTCACGAAAGGAGCACACACACCTGAGAAAGACTCCAGATGTCAGTTTCTTGGTTCTGAATGTAAGCTAACAACTGAAGTAGGCCTAGCCTGGTGCCCTCTTCCTCTGTCATGCTTTCGATTTCGAGTTTTGACAATGAGCAGCAGGAACAAATTGAACCCACGTAAACGACAAAATAGGCTATAGGCCTGCTATCCATCAGTTATGCTTAAACCCCGTTTTAATGCTGACTAACAGAACATCCAGCTGAACTATAGTTATGAACACTACTTTAATCATTTCCATATTTAATTTTATGCACATATTTAATTTGCGGGAGTGCAGTGAATCATCAGTTTGTCCCGCATCCGCGAACGCACCTCTCTCATCCCGCCCGCTCCCGCAAAGAGCTTTCAAAAGTTGTCCCGCGCCGCACTCTTTTGCGTCGGGACCCGCAGGTCTACTGCGGGAGTGCAGACCTCTAATTGCAAGCTATGTTCACCCAGTCACCAACAACCAATCCAGTTATTTGAGTCAGTATCGGACCGATGTCCGATATCAGCATCGTATCAGTGCATCCCTACTTAATGATATATTTTCCTAGTAATGTTTTGTTTGCTTGTCCTTGTGTCGTATCTGCAGGAGCACAACCTAGACTGGTTTCCGCGGATGCGCGCCATGTCTCTGGTGAGCATGGACGGCGAGGGCGAGCAGAACGAGATCCGCAACCTGCAGGAGAAGCTGGAGTCCACCATGAAGCTGGTCTGCAACCTGTCAGGCCAGCTGACCGAACTCAAGGAGCAGGTGGGTGGGCAGCAGGACCAGTAGCAGTGTCACCAACGACAACCCAGACATGCCAACCTCTACGCATTTTGCATAGCAACCACGTATTTTCACATCAAGTACGCGGCTCCGGAAAGCTCCTTGAGCATGTAAATTAGAATCTCCCTCAAACTTATTTCATGCAATGATGAGATACAGAGAAAAAGTGTCAAGTGAGAATGACAAGAAAAGCATAGTGGCCTCTCTTTATGTTATTTTTTCTTCATCCAACGGTGGGTTAATGAAAGACTTGATGAGATGAGTTTAACAAGTGTTCACTCGCAAATTTGCGTTCCCCCAGCTTTTTGCAAAACTAAAAATATTCCACTGAGTGTGATTGTAAATTCACCTTGGCCTAATAATTTGATGTTGTCTTGGAAAGTTATTACTTGTTCACCAGTTGTTTAAGTTAGCATATTTTCAATGTGTCGCTGATGGTTAAAGATTTCATAACTAAAAGGCGCTAATAGAGTGTGGACCTTACCAAGGCAAAATGCAGCCATTAACAACAATTCTGAAAGTGGACCTAGGCTAAATATTTTAAGCTGCTCATTGATTAGTGTTCAATTTTTTTCTTTGGACCATATAGATCCTTCTTCTTGATTATTAGCGTGAAAACAAGCGAGAACAAATAATAGGCTTCCAGACGGAGATTGCGCACCTATCACTGTAGTTGGGATAATGTACAGTAGGCCTAATCATCGCAGCCTCACAGACGGCAGAAAGACAAAGTGATCTGAAAGAAACTGAGTGCATGTGCAAGTGAAATTCTAAAACAGATTGTCAACATTATAGAGCTACTGTAAAAGATTCAGTTTGCACTTTCAGGAATACATTGGATCACATTTAGATAGATATTCGACATTAAAGATGGGTTGCTATCCAAAATGTGTCTTGCAAGTATGGCTACTGTATGTCTGTTTTTGGCTGCATGCATGAAGGCCGACGTGAGCAATTTTTTTTTCTCGGCTCGAGGTGCTACTCAAAAAAATTCTTCAAGGTTGGCAGGTCTGGCAACCACATCACAGCAGTATCTCAAATCGCGCTACACTTACCAACTGATGAGCCACCAGGGAAATACAGTAATAACTTGTATGAAAACATTTGTTTGTCAGAGCATCTCATGTCTTGCAGTAGTCAAAGGTGGGCCAAGCTGATAATTATCTCTACACTCATCTCTGGAGCTTTCAGGGGAATTTATTTTGTTTATTTGTTTTTTTTTTCCTTTCCAGTTGAAAACGGTGGTCCCCATTCTTTTTTGCTATCGTGGTGGGCCAATTAGAGCAAAGGGCACTGAGTCATATTTATCTGCGCGCTGAGCCGCGGCTCCCGCCTGTGAGGTGCAAACTGTGACTCTCCAGTGCGTCAGTGCTCAGCAGTGTGTCGTTTCACTTTGAATCAACCTGCCAGCGCAGTCTAGACCGGATTCTCTGAAGCAGGCAGATCGGCTGTTTACATGAACGCGACGGCAGTTCTAAATGCCACTAGAGAAATCATGGCCCGCATTGGGTGCACACTAGCCACCTACACCACACCACACCTGCCCACCCAACCTCCAGAAGAAAAAAAAAATTAAAATAAAAAGTGAAACTACAGTTTTTAAAAAGGGCATTTAGTCCCAGGGCTCTGTCCCGGAATTCAAGTGTGGGCCGGTCAGTTGAAGATTTGAAAACAGATCAGTAATCATATGTAATGGTTTGCAAAGTTTCTGATAGCTTTAAGCCCTGTAATTTAACAAGCTTGAGGTTTATAGTAATGATCAGAGTAATTTGAGTAAATGTGGCGTGGTGGATGTGGAAGTGGCTCCTTGCGTCGCGTAGCAGGCGGCCGTAGTAAGGGGAGCATTTGACCACGGCAAAAGCAGAAGTGTCTATGAGGAAGTGGCGTCTGGGCAGACGGCCGACTCAGACAGGGGGAACTGGTCATTATTTGGCCGAGGTGAAGGGGGGACACTAACAGACTCCTTTCACTTAGCCAAACCAGAACCAGCCCACTAACTCGTTTAGTTACATGTAGTCTTCGTCCAGTTTAGTTTTTAGTCTGCATCTCATTTTCAGAAATGATGGCTTCATAATTGTCACTGATAAACAGATAGTAAGCTAACAGTGACAAAACGAAACTAATGATATTAAAAATCATTACATAAACACATATTAGTTAAGTATGCTGATAGTGTCATATATAGTAAGGTGACAATGAGACAATTTTACAAAACTAAAAATTATTAAAGAACATTGCATAAGCAGTTGTGGTTTCACATTAAAGGTAGATTTTTTTTTTTCCCTCTAGCCCCATTATCTATGTCTTTTCTAAATGTACCAGAATATTCACGCCACACATGCTCACATGTACTCAGCAAAATCACTTGATTTTCACAGAAATAAAGTTAAAATCTTAGAGTTAATGATGTACTTTGTATTTAGATTTCAAAAAGACTGAATAATATAGTTAATCCAGTGTCCCTCATTAGTTTTTGTTTTTCCTCATTAACAGCAACAAAAGAAGCCTTCCTATTTAAATAATTTCAAAAGTGTCCAGCATCAAGTCAACAATTATAAAAAAAATGTAGTCAAAAACAGTTGTCAATTTTTCTCTGCTCTGAACTGCAGACTACCGGTTCTCCACTCTAGAAGAACCTTTGACAACGATTGAACTTGAATTGCTGATTTATTTTGGAAGAATAAACCTCCTCTGTGTCTGAAAAGGATGAGAGAAAACTAGCTAATGACCTCCTAGATGCATCATTAAACAAGCCTTGTCCCTCTGGCACATCATACTGCATTTCATTATATTTCATGGTCCTGGACAGAGAGACACTTTTCTGCCACTGACTTCATCTGGTGTTCATCCCTATGACACTGCAATAATAGTCTCTTTATTTCCATGTCTGATTCTCTGCACATGCTCTGCGTGTAATTTTTGAACCCCCCCTCTCTTTCCATGGCTCTTTTCAAGAAGTCCCGAGTCCGCGTGTGGCACAAGCAGGATGCCCTTTTTTTCGGTTTCGTGTCATTCGCATTAGCGGGTGTCCTCGTAAAAAAAAATGCACCTTGTGTCATCTTCAAATAAAAAGACAAAAATCTGACAACTCTCGCTCTTGCTCAGCATGAATGTCACACACACAACCCTGAAAATGAAATTTCTGTTTTTGAGGTTTCAGCTTGTGGAGGTTGTTTGTGTGCGCTGTGGTTAAGGCTTTGTAGGAAGGGACTTTCTGGACTCTGTAAAATTCGCTTGAAGCCTCAATGCACCTTCTGCTCACGTCATATATCGCAGTCATGCAGGTCCAGATTTGTTTTCGGCTTTTTTTTTTTTCTAAATGGAAAAGCAGAGGTGTGCGTCCAAAAGACAAGTTTGGCTGTGACACTGGAAACTAGTGTGTGTGTGTGTGTTTGTTTGTTTAATGGGTAAGTGATATGCAGTGAAGCAAGTTAAGTTATGAGAAAGTGTGTGTGTCACAAGCATGTCTGTCAGTGAGACAAAGAATACCAGATCTTAGTAAAGTGCATCTCTCTCTCTCTCTCAGATGACAGAGCAGAGGAAGCAGAAGCAGAGGATCGGGCTCCTGGGTCACCCCCAGCACATGAATGTCAACCCCCAGCAGCCGGCATGAGACCTAGCCGCACCAGGCCACTTCCCTGCATCCTCACCCCAGCAGCCACCGAGGGTTCGGGGGATGGGGGGGGGGGGATAGTCACCTTCACATCCTGTTACACTCCTTCATCTCGCCCCACTGCACACCAGTGTGTAGCCTGCCACTCATAGCTCATAACAAGTCTCCAAGGGCCATGTTCAGCCAGCGTAGCCCCCCCCCACCCCCCACACACACACACACTCTCACACAATAGGCCACCAGGAAATTACAGCAGTCACATTCTTAAACTGCGTCAACATGCAGGCAGAGCTCATAACGTGATCTACCAAAGTCCATCCGGGACTGGTGCCAAATGCTTCTTCTAGATGTTGTTGTAGTTGTTGTTTATTTATCTTTGTTTTGTTTCCGTTATCTGTGCAGAGATATCGAAGTGAAATCTCATGCCATGGCCTTTACAGAGTGAACTTGAAAAACACAGCAGGCCTGTAACTGCTCGGTGGAAGAGGGAGCTAGTGCAATGTTCTAGATGCTGCTTGGGGACATGTTTGACAGGCATCTCTCTTTTTTGTATTAAAAAAACAGAATAGCAAGCAGTATTCTATGTCTATTATTTTTGTAATTTTGTGCAATATCAACACTATAATATGCAACCGTTTTGATCTGTAAATGGCATCTCCTAGTTCATCAAGAGGAAGCGGGCGTCTTCTAGTTGGGAGTTTTTCCATCATTCTTGTTTAACTCCGATAGTCACAGATCTTGTTTGTTGGTAAACATCCTAGGATGATCTCTGATCAGATCAGATACATTTGGGGTGTATGACATAGAATGTTTGATTCTACTATGGTTTTATTTATTTTATTTATTTCAGAGTCTACATTTAAAGAGACACTCAATAGATTGATAAATGTCAGTCACAAAATAGGGTCTCTTTTTATCTTTCAAATCAAACTATGTTCTATATGTGACCTCTAGCTTTCATGACTTGCATTCTTGTATGTAGTTGGAAACTCAGTGGTTTTTAGGTTATCTGCTTCTAGGGTAGTGCAGACTTAAACTTAACTCAGTGATGTTTGTGCTAGCTTTACACATCATAATACATTCTAATTGACAGCTTCTCCTCACTCTTTCATGCACACTTCATCCCCCCTTTTTGTCTTTCATTCTTTCTTTTTACTTTCCTTCCTCTCTCTTCCTCTCTGCATTTCCATCAACTCAACTGAACCCTCACTAACGTTGTGCCTCTTGCAAGTCTTAGTACTAACTCAATGCTTCTGTTTTTCTTTTCTTTTTTCACATTTTGTGTACTATTTCATTTTCTTCATGCCTATGTTTTGATTCAGAGCTGATTTATTTTGTTTTGTATCCTTTTTAAACATGTATATATGTCTGCAAAGCCTTTTGCTATTGTATAGAAATACATTTTCAAAGGGGCACCATAGAATTTAACAGCAGTGTTACTAAGAACATAAATAACAGTAATTTAAGAAATACAGTAATCAACCCTGTAAATTTAATGTAGAACTATTTAATAAAATGTTTAATTCAACTTGTCCAATCTGCACTTTTTACTAAAATGGAAAGAAGCAGTGACCATATAATAAAATATGAACCATGCATAGCACTGTCCCCCTACATTCTAAAATCAGTGGATTAAATGTAGTGTGACCACACATGCAGTTAAATTGGATAAAGTAAAATAAATAAGCTGTTCTACCCTCAATTTAGATTAAACATTAAAAGAATATTTTAACAGCACTGTCTTGGGTTTCTCTGACACTTCAATGTACAGTTTGTTGAATTCACCAGGGCACTTTTGGAGGTTTACTCATGAACGTGACCCCTACTTTGCTGTAAGTGGACATCTAAATACTGTTTAATCAGCAAGCACATTTCTGACTTATCACATTGGTAGTCTGCCACAATGGTGTTCACGCTAGCTGTTGCAGAATCCCTCACACTCTTGAAAGAAGGGAAAAAAACCTTGCCTGCTCATGCAGCATCAAACAGGAAGTGAATGAATAAAACCATAAAAGCTTGCAAAAAAGGTAAATGTTTGGTGAAAACTTGTCACTCCATGGAAGTGCCCTCTAGGTGACCTCTCAATAGGTATTTATACCCCTATTTTCTGCCTCCTGTGAAAACGGCCTCATCTCTGAACTACTTTTGGAGAGTAAGCATCTTTTCAGGGCTTGTGGCCCTGAATCGTTTTAAAAGGGATGTGCCATCGGGATTTTAGCATGACGTTTGTCATCGCCAGCACTTAATGCTGTGACTGTGTGACAGGTAAAGAAGAGTGACAGCTGCATAAAACTTCTGTCTGTTTCTCCTGAAATCCCCTTGTGGGGCCTGAATACAGACTGAAACCTTTTGTTGGTTTAGTAACACTGAAACAAATAAAATACACCCGAACCAAAGTAGAGGGAAGGAAAGTTTGACTTGTCTACTCTCAAATGTTGGAGAAAGAGGAAATCAGTTTGGCTGTTTACGCCGACACAGGCGGATGTATTCTATGTCCTGTTGTATTCAGGACAGAGTATTCTTACACACTATGGTGTCACTAAACTTAAAATTATTCATTTCAAAACTTTATAATATATTATTTTCATGATAATAACACCTAAATTACATGTCAGTTTAGGTGGCACTTCCAAACATATGTCCTATTCTAGTTTTACATGTACACTGTCTTATTACAGTCATTCAGTTCGTACAACCTTTATCGAGAAAAGGTCAACACATTTTCACCTGCTGTGGCAGAGTGGAGGATGGAGTAGACAGGCAAGACAACCTGCCAATGAAAAATAATAATCAATATGTACCCATGTGAATAACAGACATAATAACAATATTTAAATGAACATAACTTGTATTCATTGAATAGTCCACACAGACTGTTAATGATTGTATAATTTAAGGAAGTACTGTAAGTGCATAGGTTAGCCTATTCATATTTCAGTTGTTTCCTGCAGTGTTATGCCAGAGAAGATGGCTTTAGAATTGGAATCATAAAGCCTCTTGCTGTATAATACAGTACACTGCAGTGCATCTTTAAAACTGGTTCGATTCCAATCAATTAGTAAAACTGAAAATGATCGCGGGGATTTCCATTGACAAGGCTGTACCAATTGAACAGGAACATTCTGCCGTTGTCAGTGGAAATAAAAATGCCCCATAGCAAGCTCATATGGCCTACAGTAAGGCCTCTAAGTATCTCTGATATGTAGCCTATATTTACCGGTGTTAATGGTCTATATTTGTGTTGTGTTTGCAGATGTAGGCGCAGGTCTTGAGTAACCTAGGTCCAGTTTATATTATATTTCTATTATATAATCGGACCTAACACATAACAGTTGAACTTCGTGGCAGACATCACACAGACAAAACATATTTGGTTGAGCCTGCAAGATTTTGCTGCCCTTGATAAATAGTGGATCTCTCGGCTTTCCCTGGCCGACCGGCTGGGAGCGCTCAACTCTATAATAAATAGCTGACGTCAGTGGCAGGGATCCGGTCCCTCTGCCGCCGAGCTCACCATGAGGTGTTCAACGTGACTAGCAGCAGCCAGCCTGCAACAACACACCGTGTCGCCACGCCAGGGCCGTAAGCAGGTGCACGTGTGGAGGCAAATGGACAGAGAGTGTGATAACATAGTGTCCACTACTCTCATCTCACCCGTGCAACCCACAGTAGCTAGTATAAACAATATTACGAATGCGCCATTTTCACTCTTTCAACAATAGACTACATCTGTTATGAAGTAAGACCCAGGTTATATGTATTGAATTAGGCTATTCTAGAAAATATTTTAGTTTCACGTTGTCTGATTTAAGTTAATGTGGTTATGTTTTTTGGTTGTTGTTTTTTATTTTGTTTATGTTTTTGTAATAGGCTATATCAATATAGCCTACGTTATCCTGAGAAACGTATAATTTAATACGTTTGTGAATACAGCCAAAATCTAGCTGGGGGGAGGGGGGGGGGGGGTTACGTTGTCGAATATATTTCAATCGAAGTATAGGCTATTTTACGCATTATTCCCCTCAATGCATTTACCTACCTGTGGCTCTCAAGTATTACCTGTGGCTCTCAAGTGTGCCTGAGAAATTAAGTCCCAATAAATCAAACTAAGTCATTTTCAGCCATTCACACTTCTGTACCTGTCTTTAACTTGTGACCAAGGTAATCTAAATTAAGCAAATAAATCATATCATTGGAATAAAATCTTCTTAGAATATATTTCAGAGGCACAAATCAAATCCTTACAGTTACTTATTATATAATTATATTTAATAAGAATACAATACTATATATTATATACTTATTATTATATTTTTGGGGGCTACATAATCTGGCTGTTTTGTTATTTCCTGGATGAAAAACATAGCCTATCCTATTTTGCCTGTAATAAACTTGCACGTTTAGCGGCAGCTGTTTTTATGCTGGCAATATGTTGACAATCACAGAGCTGCACGGGACAACATGTTGTAGGCTATTTGGAGTAATTTAGTGTGCCTGTAGACTGTGGAGAGCATGGTGGTACACGAGACACCGACGTTATGTTTGATCTTGTTTTATGTGCTAGTAGTCGAAACAGAGCATGGTGGTACACGAGACACCGACGCTAGCATGACGAGGGAGGACGTTGCAGCGCAGATCCTCCTTAACTCCAGAAAATGGGTTGTGCTCTGTAGGGCTTGAAAGCGCCGTCCAACACGTGAGGCTCATGTGACGGAGGTAGGTCAGTTTCTAAGCGAGCGAGAGAGACGTGTCTGTAGTCACAGGGTTTATTTAACACGTAGTCCATCCAGTCCACCCACACACACACATTTAACCACGACTGGAGCTACTAAACAGTTCTCGACTACGCCTGGATCGCGAGTTGACAACATCGTCCAACCTTCACATAGTTGCAGGATATCTGGAACGTGGAAAAACGTTAAAGCTATTTTACTACTGGATTTGTTTTAAAAACAATTATTTCAAGGACATTCGACTTATGCTTGTTTTTAGCAAAACAATCAAAGGAGCAATTTTTATTTGTTTTTATCAGAAGTGAATTTGGGAGAGTTTGTTTTTCGGTTTTATCACCTTACTTTGGTCTGGCACGGGGTAAAATGGAAAGGATTACAAGTGCGCAACCTCCACCATGTATGGCAAAACACCCGTCGCTGGAGATAGCTGACATGTCTGGGTAAGTGCAAATAGGCGGTTTATATTTCGATGAGACACATAGACTAGACACGTAGACTATATTGTGTGAATGGAAAGTGCTAGTGCTTACCTATTTTAATTTGTTTCCCCATGCAGAATGGATTTTCCAATGTATGTGTATAAGCCTCGGCGAGGTGGAATGAAACGAGGAGAAGACAGCAAGGTAGGATTTGCCGACTTGTCTGTCCCACTTAAACATGTTGATTGCTCAATTATTTGCCATCTTACCAATGTAGTGTAAAGCATAGCCATACATACACTATTTTTATTATTGTTATTATTATTATGACTTAATGTGGAAATTGAATTTGAATTTCACTTTATTTTGTAGGATACTTACAAGTTACCCCATCGATTAATTGAGAAGAAAAGGCGAGATCGAATCAATGAGTGCATCGCGCAGTTGAAAGACTTGCTGCCAGAACACCTTAAACTAACAGTATGTAAAATTCTGTGTTGAAATGTGTGCAGACGTGCAATTAAAATGGTCTAAGGCGCCACCTGGTTGCTGGGACAAGACACTGTTTATGTCCTCAATAAATGACACCTATTGTAAATGTGAGCGCGAACTTTCTGGACTTTTAATGTTGTTTGTTAGTGATTTCTCTATGCAAAAGTCGACAGTTGCACAGTTGTTTTAAACCTTAAAAAATATATATTTATTTAATTAAAGTGTTTTTAGTGTATAAGGATTCAATAATTATTATTGAAATAAACTGCTAGAATTAATGAATGGTTAAATGCATTCTTTAAAGGCTTTGTAATGAAATGTATGAAGCAGTTTGGGGGGGGAAATGTAGTCCTTTCCCACCCTAGTGGAGGTTTGTCCTCTGCCAGGCAGCTGAACGTGTTACATAAGAAAGATCAACATGCTTATCGAAGGTCTTCCTGTTTTAGACGCTGGGCCATTTGGAGAAAGCTGTGGTTCTGGAGCTTACTCTCAAACATGTGAAGGCTATGAACAGCCTGCTGGAGCAACAGCAACAGAAAATCATTTCACTACAGAATGGCCTGCAAATCGGTGAGTTTGTTTGAGAAACAGGACATTCTTGCTGTCTGCCCTCTAGTAGCACAGTCACGTTGGTTCCATGTAGTTGCCTTGTCGTCCTCTTTTTACACTCGCTGCAAAGTAAACAGCGTTGCTGATTTTGGGTTTCAGCCAACTGTGCATGTGATACAAAGAGCAAACAAAAAACATCATCAGTTTACTCAACTGACACCATTACTTTAGTCCAATCATTACCATCAACAAGTTAAAAAACATATTTGTAAAAAGTCTGTTTTTTTTTTCAACAGATATTCTAGAATATTCTGTTGTTTGAAAGAAAAATCCCTTTTAAGACACTTGAAAATTAAAATGTGTTGATTTGTTTTTTTGCAGGAGAGCAGGGCAGTGGCAGCCCGGAGAACAGTGAGGAGATGTTCCGGTCAGGTTTCCATCTGTGTGCCAAGGAGGTTCTCCAGTATCTGGCCAACAAAGAGAACAGCCAAGACATGACCCCCCTGCACGTGATGAGGCACCTGCAGAAGGTGTCCTCCGAGCTGCTCCAGGGAGCGGAAAGCCCGCACAGTGAGGAGCCGGCCTTCGAAGCACCCGAGAGCCGGGAAAAGCCAGCCAGCGGCCCCCAGCCCAAAGCTCCCGAAGGCCACGCCAAGAACTGCGTGCCCGTCATCCAACGGACTTACACGCATGGCAACGGCGAGCAGAGCGGCAGCGACACAGACACCGACAGCGGATACGGGGGCGAGCTGGAGAAGCGCGACGCCAAGGCCCACCAGCGGGTGAGCGGCTACTACACCGCCAAGGAGGTCGAGATGGCCAAGTATGGCCTGAGCGAACGCGTCAAGCAGGAGAGCGACGAGCCCCAGGCCAAGCGGCAGCGCGCCGACTCGTCTGAAGATGAGTCGCTCTCGGGCCACGAGGCGGTGGCGGGCCACGGCGGCTACGTCAGCTTCTCACCGCACCAGGCGCCCCTATGCATGCCCTTCTACCTCATCCCGCCCTCCACCGCCGCCGCCTACCTGCCCATGTTGGACAAATGCTGGTACCCAGGTGGCATGCCCGTCTTGTACCCGGGCATGGGGGGCTCTCCGCCGAGCTTGTCCCCCGAGAAGCTCCCCTCGTCCCTGGTCATGTCTCCCAGGGTGGGCTCCCCCACAACCCCTCAGACCCCCATGGACTCTCCCGCCCTCCTCCAAGCTCTGAAGCAAGTGCCCCCCTTGAACTTGGAAACCAAAGACTGAGAACTCACTATTTCTGTTTTCTATTGTATTTTCACTGGCAGCCCGCCCTCTGAATGTTAAGGTGTCGAGAGCGGAACCTCCCACCGCAGGAATCCTCCCCAGGAGGGAAGGCAGGGACACAAGCACTCATATCTCTCCCTCAGTGACCGCGGCAGCAGCAGCAGCAGCTGTCTGCCCCCATCAGGCTCTAGCACCACCCTACGAGAGCAGACAGCCGCACACACACACACACACACACACACACACACACACTCTCACACACACTAGCCCAGTGGCCACCGCCTCCCACCGGTTTGGGCCTCCCCAAAACCAGAAGGTGCTGAGATTAAGAGGTGACCGGGAGGCAAAGTGTCCACGCACCCAGAGAGATGGCCTGCTGTTTTTTTTTGTTGTTTTTTTTGCGCTTTTGCGACACTGTGAAGAAGGTCAATTTAAGGACATGAGCACTGTGGTTGAGACTAATACGGGTCTAGGGAGAGGTCAATTCTCTTAGCACCTGTATTGAATGTTAGAGTTGAAAACCCAGAATGTGACGCGTAGTCGCCCCCAAATGATAAGGACTTGCCCTTTGCACACAAACACAAAAACACACAAACACTCAAGCACACACACCCACATATGAACATACCTTTCTGTGTTGAATGTATAAAAAAATGAAAGCAAACCCCCTGTAGATGCTGCTTTTGAAGTTTCTACGTGCAGTAGACCCGCCTCTGGAAGGTTCTACATTTTTTCTGTATCTGTGGCTGCTTAAAAAACTGCAACAGACCGTCCTTTCTAGTCTAGAATGCAACCAAATAAGTGTCTGCTTTTGGTTGACCAGAGCTGTCACGACAGCAGAAACACTGCTCCCATCTCACTCTCTCGCCAGTCACCTTACCCCAAGAAACATACCCCCGTGAATCTTGTTTAGAGCAGAGGTCGACGGGGTGGGTGGGGGGGTGTCATCTTCAGGGCTGGTAACGTGTCACTCGTGTAAATAGCAGAGTGATGTGATCACACATGCATTTTAGGTTTTGAGTTTGTAACCCATTACCATTGTTGCAAGTAGATGGAGTCCTTGTGCGGTAATGTCTTGTAATTACATTTTTGTTTATACTACTTGTACATCTATATTTTTGATACATGACTCACAAGAATTTGTGTTTGCATCGCGACAAGAGGGAGATGTAGGCAGCCACTTTGCTGTATGCCAACAGAACGTGTATATAGCATTGAGCTAGAAGTGATATGCATCACACCATATATTAATTTCTGGTCAAATTAAGACAGATCTTTGGTCATGCGGTTGCCTTTACTTGTCTAAAGCAGATAAAATGACAGATATCTAAATTCTTAATCCTGGATTCTATGGAAGAATGGAGAGGAAAGTGAATGTAATAAAACAAAATATTAGTTTTGTATAGGAAGAGGTACTTTGGGTTTTTATTTTGGGACCTAACTGAAGGTTGCTCTATGTATATATTTTGTCTATAAAGTATGGTTGACATTTAAAAAAAGATAATAATAAAGCTTTTTTTCCTGTGGAATTGGTGGTTATGCCCCATTTTGTGCAAAGTGAACCCAAGCATGTTTAGCTGCAGAACAACCTAGCCGCACTTCTCATTACAACTCTCCTTATGTAACACTTACATAAGCCACAACACAGTATTTGCTGTCTACATCATGTGGACACTGGATTTCAAACACGGTTCACAGATGTGAGTGTCTGGAACACCTTCAATTAGTTTATTAATATTTTCACTTCATCTCCCACCAAGTCAAGCAAATGAGATAAAGTGTTAGATAACATTAATATTTAGGCTACACAAACAGACTCTTAAGTTTACAGTTTACAACACACTATATGTATCATACACTTTGGTATGTACTGTAGGCCTATATTACGAAATGTATCTTTGGACTTTGCACATCAGAATTCTGCATAATATTATTAGCTTTTTTAAGAGACTGTGCTACATCACTTACATTAGAACAAGACCTTTGCCTGTTTTTCTTTTTGCATTCAAACATACAACAATAGCAGTAAGCATATTACAACATGATAATAGCATAGATTTATAATGATTGATAATAACTGATGTTTCCATGACTTTACTTAAAGAATCATTAATGGATTGTAAATATTGAATAGAGATGTCACTCATGTCATGTGACATCATAAGTAGGTTTTTATATGCTACATTTTCCAATTTTGCCTAATAAAATTAATTAAGAATGGTCAGATACTAGATTTTAGAGTGGATGTTAAAATATAAATCTGAGAGCAATTCTGACATTAAAATACTCCACATCCAGAGTGACTTGTTTCACCCTCGTTTGGAAGAGGACAATCGACCCATCACAAATCGACGTTTATTTGGGTCCCCTGTGGCGATTGAAGTAAGGAACGGTTCTGGAACTGGCGTAATCCCATTGGCCATGCTTGTCTGGTTGTCACATGCAGGGCCACACTGTTTTTGTGTCTGCAGATGATGGGCCTGTTCTTCTCGCAGCCAGTGAACACTTCATTGGCGACCAGCTGTCCGAAAATATTATTAAATAGTTTTTATCCTCACCTTACCCAAAGGCTCAGAACAGATCAGCGTGAGAACAGCGTGTATTACAACGCAAATTAGAGTCGAAAGAACGCAATATTTAAATTATTGAATAGGCCTATGTTTGTATTGTTCCTCTTATTTAAGTAAGGATGATCAATTTATAGTGGCTATAAATTCTCCAGTACGCTAATGTGTAAGTAACTTTTATCAATAACTTTTATCAATAACTGTCAATTAATTAAATGCTCATTCATTAGTTAGTTCATTCAGACAGCATGGCAATCTTCAGTTAAATCAAATGGTAGGCTAGGCTGCTTTATTTAATCAGAGCGATAGGCATCCGTGAGCTATAAAAGAGGCCTATGACACTCTACCGCGCAATATCGGCGGTTTCACATGTTTTTGAATAATACCGGTAGTTTGTTCATAGGTTACTGTTCAAGTTAGGAGAGTGTCGGAGTGGTGGATCGTACCGGTTTTGTCCTTTGTCCTGCGGTGCCCCCATGAGGTTGACGGTGATGTTGTTTTGAAGTGCAACTGAATTGTCGTGAGAGTGAGCAGTGATGCTTTTTCATGATGGCTACATTGGCTAGGCTACGTAAAATAGACAAAGAAGTGATATCATCGTTTTAATTAAATTACTGTGGACAATTTGGCAATGTTAGCCTATTAAACATCGCCTTTAGACCAACCACAGAAATCTGTTTTCCTTTTGGTTTAAAAACGGCTGTGTTTTTTATCTCCTGTGCATATGGAAGTAACCCTTAGGTGTTCGGGACCTGAAAAAGAAGCTATTTATTATTTCTTCTAACTCAAACTCATTGGCCTTGGCTCATTTTCTGTGAAGAACATTAAAAAATAACTTATTTTTAAAATTGTAGGTGCTATGTAGCCTAACTGTGTCATCCTCCTGGGCCTGCTGTGTGTGTGTGTGTGCGGTAATGTTGTCTTTCTGCACCTGTTATTCCCACACAAAGTTCCAAAAATCTTGTTTGTATTTTTTCCTTTAATTGAATTTCTTTGTTTTCTCACAAAAATGAAACGAAAATGATCTCACAGGGGTAAATGGCAAATATGAAACATAAATAATGTCTATATCATTGGTATTTTTACATAAATGTTACGGCTGTAGTAGGGCCTATTAATTTAAAAGCCTAATAATGTGGTGGGTCCACCAGACCCGGGAACATTGGCACCTTACAAGGATTAACACCTGTTAAAACAGTAGTTGAGCATAGGAGAGTTCACCATTGTATAAGAGCGCCCTCCTCTGTTAATATTGAAGTGGTGCAAGTAATTCAAATTATGATGAACTACTTGACTACAACACACCTTAAAGCAGTGTTTCTCAAACTTTTTCAGACCAAGGACCACTTAACCAATAAAAAAAACCCTCATGGACCACCTAGCTAAAAAAAGAGTAGTACCTACTTCAAAAGTATATCACACAATAGGCCTACTCACTGAACCACCTTGCTTTTTGTCTTTGCACCTTGCTTATTGTGTCAGAGGATTAATATGATTTAAACTGGCATAGCTTACATAGGCAATATTGCAGAACTGTTTGGATTTACATACAAGTTGGTTCAATATTGCATCTATACTATATTTTACCACGTCTGCTCGCGGACCACTTGGGATAGCTTGCGGACCACCAGTGGTCCCCGGACCACACTTTGAGAAACACTGCCTTAAAGGGACACCAGGCAACGTTTTCGTGTTAATTGCTCATCTTCGTAAGTCGGTATATGGTTAAATGACTCATTACAGGGCGAATGAGGACTCTCTCGCCCGCCCCTACTGCCTGTAGGCAGAATGTCCCGCTTGCAAGTTCAGTGTATCGTACCCGCCGACCGAAGCAGGATCAGTGTACATTACTTTCATTACTTAGTTTACATTACTTTCATTTTATAAAAAATAATGAAAACAACCTTGTTATTAAGGAATAGGAAATTCAATGTTAAATCAAGACATGTTTAATCAACTAGTTTATTATTTAGTTTAGTCAATTAGTTCAGTTGTTATGGAAAAAACATACTGGTACTCCTTTATACGCCTTTATACAAAGAGATTAAAGTTTAATATCTGTCAGGCATGTGCAATAGAGAGGTTCCTGGGAATACCAGCTCAAAAAAGCAACCCTAGTAGCCAAGCATAAAGAATACCTTTAGGCTACTTTAATAATATCTTACACAATGTTTATCATCTTTTAGAGAGGATTATTTAAGTATAGAAATGTGGCTGGTTTCACATTGCCATGATCTCGGTATTCCTAATGTGGACTACACACTGCTTCCATCAGTGTCAATATAATTTTGATCAACATTGATTCGCTATGCATTTAACCAAATCTGAATTTCAGAAACAGTTCAACACGGAATGAACGCAGTGAATGTCCAAGGGGCAGAGCCGCACAATAGCAGAGTCTCTACAGAAAGACCAAATTCTCTTAGGCGAACAGAGATGGGTGAAAGCTGAAAGTCGTCCGATATAAAGCCAGAAAAAGGACTCCAGAGGAAGATATGACAGCTGGTGAAACTCCTGAAGACCCAGCTCTTCATAGAGTATCTCCTCTCATAGCACTACTTACAACTGGCCTTGCTAATTCTAGCACTTATCACTTGTAATGATAAATAATAATAACTTAATATGACAAATGTGACTATTTCATAAAATTGTGAAGTATTTGGGGAATTCATCATCTATAGGACATAATATTATTAAAACATTCAGAGAATCCAGAGAAATCTTTGCAAACAAGGGAAAGAGCTGAAAAACAAATTTGATGGCCGTGGTCTTTTGGACCTCAGATGGCACTGCATCAACACCAGACCTGTTTCCAGACCTGTCATTGTATGGGCTCAGGAAAACCTCTGATAACCATTGTCTATGTGCACAGTTTAATACTTAACTCAAAAACTGCAGCCAAAATTGTATTGAGACATGATACAGAAAATACCACCGTCTTATCTGGGCCTAAAATGGACTGAGGTAACATGGAAAAAGGTCCTGTGGTTAGATCAATCAAAATTTGCCATTCTTTTTGGAAATCATGGACTCATCTGGGCTAAAGAGGAGAGGGCCTTTACAAGTATCCAACCTATCCAACTTGTTTTAGTGCTCAGTTCAAAACTCAACATATGACGGTGTGGAGGAACATTAGTGCCTACAGCATGGGCATCTTGCACATTTGGCAAAGCACAATTAATTATGAATGATACAGGTTTGAGCTACCAGTATTTTCCGGACTATAAGTCACACTTTTTTTTATAGTTTGGCTGGTCCTGCGACTCAGGTGCAATATATATATATTTATATATATATGTTTTTTTCCTCTTTATGACACATTTTTTGACTGGTGCCACTTATACTCCGGTGCGACTTATAGTCCGGAAAATACGGTACATATATTGCCATCCAGGCAATGTCTTTTCCAGGGAAGACCTTGAATAATTCAGGAAAACAATGTCAAAATGGATTCTGCACATAATTATTTAAACAGTATTTCTCCATAGAGGAAGAGTCCAGGTGCTAAAATGGCTTGTCTGCAGTCCAGATTTGTCAAATTAGGTGCATCATGGAATGAGAAACATAACAATGCCCCATACTCTTGAGCAACTCCTATATCGGGGAGTAATGGGACAGTATTTAATTCTTAAAACTCTAGCAATTGTTCTCCTCAGTTTCAAAACATTTACAGAATTTTGTTTAAAAAAAAAAAAAAATATTCTTTTTTTTATAATATATAAAAATTATAATAATAATAATAATAATAATAATAAATATAGGGGGTCGCTGTGGCGCAACAGGCTACAGCGCCCATACCATGTACGGGTACAAGTGCACTCACAGGGACCCAGGTTTGAGTCCGGCCTGCGGTCATGTCCCGATCCCTCCTCATCTCTCTCTCCCACTCCTTCCTGTCTATCTTAACTGTCCTATCCGAATAAGGGCAAAAAGCCCAAAAAATATACTTTAAAAATAATAATAATAATAATAATAATAATAAATATATATATATATATATATATATATATATATATATATTGCACTCTTCAAGCACAGAGCACAAAGTGCTTTACAGACAAACAACCAAACAAAACAAAAACAAAAAACAATAGTAACGATAACAATAAGGATAATAATAATAATAATAATAATAATAATAATAAAATAGTAATAAGTAAATGGACATACTACCAAACACAAACTTATAAGTTCAATATAAGAAACAAAAGGGAAAATATACAGTACAGTACCCAAGACAAAATAAACAAACAGAAATTATAATAATAATAATGATAATAAATTAGCAGAGACATGAGTGGAATCCACTGATGGTGCAGATTTGATGTTATAAGGGAGGCTGTTCCAAAGCTTGGGTGCTCTAACTGCAAACGATCGGTCCCCCCTAGTTGACAGTTTACTTTCTGGAACAACTAAAAGTCCCAGGCTGGAGGATCTGAGGGGCCAAGCCAGACAGTATGGGGTTAATAAATATTTTAAATAGTCAGGTACCAAACCATGTAACGTTCACTGGCAACTCACTGGCAAAGACTACATGAGTTCTGAACAGTCTGTAAACCAGAGATGGATTGACGATTTAGACAGGTGAATAAGGCGTTGCAGTAATCAAGTCTAATGAAGAGGTGAAGCAGCACAGTAGTTAACATTCCCATTCCAACTTTTTTTGAAACCTGTTGCTGGCATCAAATTCAAAATCAACATAGCCTATATTTTCCATGAAATAGTCCAACTTTTTGTTTTCAACATTTGTTGTCGGTCATTTTTGCTGCTAAATATGGGTTTACGAGACTTTATCACATTCTATTTTTATTTGCATTTTAAACAACGTCCCAACTTTTTCTGATTTGGGGTTGTAGAATTGCTGAGAGAACCTTCAAACTGTCTACCATGCTATAAGTCGCTTTGGTTAAAAATGCTTCAGCCAAATGTAATGTAATGGATACTGGATGCCCCCAGTACTGGCAAGCAGATGGATGGGACCAGTGGTGTAGTCTAGATGTAGTTTAGTTAGGTGTAGTGGGTATACTGTGATGTAGTCTGAAGCTAGCCCGGTTGAAACTAGACCCTTCTCAGACTTTCAGAGCGAATCTTGAATTTTCCCAGGCTAGTCTGAATCTGTAGTGGGTATACTGTGATGTAGTCTATAGCTGTAGTGGGAATACTGTGATCTTGTTAGCTGTAGTGGGTGTACTGTAAAGTCTATGGGGTGTACTGTGATCAACCCCAAATGTTAATACGTATCCTTGCCTATTTTAAGTGGGTATACTGAGATGATGGTGCTTTTTAAGTGGGTATACTGCATAATCCTGCGTATCACGTGCTGTAGACCAGGGGTTCCCAAACTTTTCCTTGACAAGGTCCCCCAAATACCACTAGGTTCTGGCCAAGGACCCCTTGATGTGTTAAACCCATCGACAATACTACTAACCCTAATAATTATTTTAGCCACAAGCACTTTGTGATGGAGCATACAGTGTGTAAAATTACATTTGGGGCTTTTTGCTATATGAGAGCCATCACTCTACTATTATTCCCAGTCATTATCCGTCAGGGCCGGTGAGGCCAGGTGAGTTACTGTGGAACCAAAAGCAGACTCAGGAAGCAGAGAGTATAATTAGTGGGTTTTAATGACAGAACACAGGAAACGGCAGCCAGGCAGTGTCTTGTGACTTGACAAAACAGTGCAAACTCAAAAAATCCAAAAACAGCAGAGGTACAGGCAGGTTTGTCAAAATCCATAGTGGCAAGACAGGCAGAGTTCAGTACACAGGTAGGCAGGCAGAAACAGGCAGCAGTACAGGCAAGGTTCAGTCAAAAATCCAAGGTGGCAAAAACAGGCAGAGTTTGGTACACAGGTAGGCAGGCAGAAACACAGGCAAGGTTCAGTCAAAAATCCAAGGTGGCAAAAACAAGCAGAGTTCGGTACACGGGTAGGCCAGATGAATCAAAAGGGCTAGGCGAGACTCACGTGGTTGAACAGGCATAGGTTGGCAACAAAAGAATGCAAGGTCCAAGCAAAGGTTTCCAAAATGGTTGAGTCCAATTCACAAGTCCAAAAAACAGGCTTAGGTCAAAAAACAGTAATCCAAAAGAGCATGAGCATAGGCGAGAATCCACTGTGAAAGACGTGACAATCTGGCAAAGAGTGTTTCTCCGGATGGCGCTGGTGGAACTGTGATCAGAGTGCGGTCCACGATGAACCTGGCAGGGACCCAGCTGTGCTCCTCTGGGTCATAGCCCTCCCAGTCAACGAGGTACTGGAGTCCTCTACCTCGGCGACGCACCCTCAGGAGTCTGCTCACCGTAAAGACTTCACCTCCATCAACAATCCTGGGGGGAGGAGGAGGGGGTTTGGAGGGTGGGGATAAGGGACTAGAGACAAGAGGTTTCACTTGGGAGACATGGAATACTGGATTAATACGGCGCATAGGTCAGAGGCAAGGCAAGTCTAACTGAACAGGGGTTGATTACCTTCGAGATGGAGAATGGTCCAACAAACCTGGGATTCAACTTGCGGCAGGGGGACTGGAGAGGTAGGTCGCGAGGGGACAGCATCACCCTCTGGCCCACTCTGTACATTGGAGCAGCAGAACGATGCCCGTCTGCCTGTTTCTTAAAGGCATCCACTGAGCGCAAGAGCTGGGTCCTGGCTCGAGACCAAGTCCTCTTGCACCGGCGCACAAAAGCCTGGGCTGAGGGAACTGCAACCTCCTCCTCCTGGGTAGGAAACAAGGGTGGTTGATAACCCAAACAGCAGTGAAAGGGGGAGAGACCAGTGGCTGAGGTGGGCAAGGAGTTGTGTGCGTATTCCACCCAGGGAAGAGTCTTGCTCCAAGAGGCAGGGTCCTGAGAGGTCATACATCCGAGTGCCACTTCCAGCTTCTGGTTTGCACGCTCAGTCTGCCCATTTGTCTGGGGGTGGAAACCTGAGGACAAGCTGGGAGAGGCACCAATTAGTTTGCAAAACGCTTTCCAAAACCAGGCAGAGAACTGAGGCCCTCGATCAGAGACTGTCAGAGTAAAGACCATGCAGGTGGAAAACATGAGAAACTAGCAACTTGGCAGTCTGTTTGGCAGAGGGCAACGGAATAAAATGTGCAGCCTTGGAGAATCGATCAACCACTGTCAGAATACAGGTATTCCCATCAGAATTGGGGACCCCAGTCACAAAATCAATGGCTATATGTGACCAGGGGCGGTGAGAGGCCTTGGAGAGGCCTTAGGAGCCCTGCAGGAGGTCTGTTACCCGTCTTGTTCCTACTGCAGATGTTACAGGCTGCCACAAAGGTCCGGACGTCCCTCCTCATGGATGGCCACCAAAAGCACTGTCCGACCAGTGCCAGGGTCCGGGCTGTCCCAAGATGGCATGCAATTATGGAACCATGCCCCCATTCCAGCACCTGTGACCGGACTGAGAGGCACAAACAAGTGGTTGGGGGGTTCTTGACTTGGTACTGGTTCCTGCTCCCGAGCCTTCTGGACAAGTCTCTATATTCATTCGGGTTGCTGCCACCAGGCACTGAGAAGGGAGGATGGTCTCCACGGAGGCTGGGTCCTGAGCTGAGGAGAATTGCCGAGAAAGAGCATCTGGCTTGGCATTTCTGGATCCTGGACGATAGGAGAGAAATTGAACTGTGAGAAAAAGAGACCACCTGGCTTGTCGAGCATTGAGGCGCTTGGCTGTTCGGAGATACTCCAGGTTCTTGTGATCCGTCCATACCAGGAAAGGACGATCAGCTCCCTCCAGCCAATGCCTCCATTCCTCCAGGGCCAGTTTCACTACCAGCAGCTCCCGATCTCCAAGATCATAGTTTCTCTCTGCAGGAGAGAGGCGGCGAGAAAAGAAAGCACTTGGGTGAAGCTTATTATCCTTGCAGGATCTCTGGGACAGAATGCCTCCCACTCCAGACTGCGAGGCGGAAAGGGGACTTAGTAGAAGTGAGCAGTAAGGGGGGCAGCCACAGAACTGTAGTTCCTGATGAACTGCTTGTAGAAATTTGCGAAGCCCAGGAAACGCTGGAGTTCCCGTCTTGAGGAAGGAGTGACCCAGTCAACCACTGCCTTCAGTTTTGAGGGGTCCATCTGGACCTGGGAGGGAGAGATAATGTAGTCTCAAAAAAAGAGACTGAATCCTTATGGACTTCGCACTTCTCTGCCTTAAACAGTTTGTTCTCCAGAAGCCGCTGGAGAACCTGCCTGACGTGGAGCCTGTGGTCAGCAAGAGTACGGGAAAAGAGCAAAATATCAAGGTAAACAAAAACAAAAACATTTAAGAAGTCTCTCAAGACATCGTTGACCAGAGCCTGAAAAACAGCTGGCGCATTGGTTAATCCAAAAGGGACCACGAGATATTCATAGTGGCCTGTTGGGGTGTTGAAGGCTGTTTTCCATTCATCTCCCTCCCTAATCCTCACAAGGTGGTAGGCATTTCTCAAGTCCAGTTTAGTGAAAATCTGGGCCCCCTGTAGCAAATCAAAAGCTGTTGACGAGGGGTAAAGGATAACGATTCTTGACTGTAGTCATTTAGTCCACGATAGTCAATGCAGGGGCGCAACGAGCCGTCCTTCTTACCCACAAAAAAAGAAACCAGCACCAGCAGGAGACGATGACGGTAGAGATGCGCGGATGGGCTATTATTTCAACCGTAACCGCATAGCAAAACTTATCCATCCGCACCAATGTTTTTTGACCAATTTTCAAAACCGCACCCGCCCGCCATCCGCTGGTTGTTTTAATGTATATGGGTGATTCGTTTGGTTCAACCGCCACCAGCCCGAATTTAATTAAAATATTATATTTCACGTCATCCGCCCGATCTGCGGTTTAACCGCAGAGTCCGCGGCTGTAACCGCGAATCTCTAGATGACGGGCGGATGATTCCAGCAGCCAATGATTCTGTAATGTATTTATTCATAGCTCCTCTTTCTGAGGGGGAGAGAGAATGGAGTCTGCCATTCTCTCCCCAGCTCAATGGCACGGTCATATGGCCTATGAGGGGGCAGGGAGACTGCACATGATTTGCTGAACACTAGCTTGAGGTCCAAATACTCCAGTGGCACATTGGATAAATCAGGGAATTCCTCCACAGCTGGAGAGTTAGAGACAGGTAACAGCAGACTTCAAACATGAGGACAGACAGAAAGGACTCCACCCCAAGATGGTATTGTCTTACCAGTTGATGTGGGGATTGTGCAAGGAAAGCCATGGGAATCCAAGAACACTTGGGACATGAGAAATCTCAATGACATGGAAAATGATTAGTTAAAAAAGAATCCAACAAGGCATTTTCATTCCACCCGCACGATGCTGCCAACGTGCGGAACTCTATGGCATAATCATACACTGACCGTGATCCTTGTCAGAGTCCCATGAGTACCTGGATCTCCATCATATGGCTGGGCAGCAGGGAGCCTAGGCTCTCTAAAGGGAGACAGAGCTGGAGCTGGAGGTGCAGGGCTAGGTGATACAGGTGGCTGGGGAGGGGTAACCAGTAGCTGCTGCACTTGACCAGAAAGGGTGTTGAATTTATCAAGAAATGTTAAAAGGTTTTGATTCACCTGGACTAGCTCCCCTTGGTGAGTGCCCAGCATAGCTCCTTGCTTCTCCACAGCGACTCAGCTGTTCCATCTCTGCTGGTTCCATGTTGCCAGATGAGTTACTGTGGAACCAAAAGCAGAGAGTATAATTAGTTGGTTTTAATGACAGAACACAGGAAACGGCAGCCAGGCAGTGTGACTTGACAAAACAGTGCAAACTCAAAATCCAAAAACGGCAGAGGTACAGGCAGGTTTCAGTCAAAATCCATAGTGGCAAGACAGGCAGAGTTCGGTACACAGGTAGGCAGGCAGAAACACAGGCAGCAGTACAGGCAAGGTTCAGTCAAAAATCCAAGGTGGCAAAAACAAGCAGAGTTCGGTACACGGGTAGGCCAAGAAAAACACAGGCAGATGAATCAAAAGGGCTAGGCGAGACTCACGTGGTTGAACAGGCATAGGTTGGCAACAAAAGAATGCAAGGTCCAAGCAAAGGTTTCCAAAATGGTTGAGTCCCATTCACAAGTCCAAAAAACAGGCTTAGGTCAAAAAACAGTAATCCAAAAGCGCACGAGCATAGGCGAGAATCCACTGTGAAAGACGTGACAATCTGGCAAAGAGTGTTTCTCCTGGCACTGCTTAAATGCTATGGCTGACGAGGAGAGTGGCAACAGGTGTGACAGTGCAAACACTGATGATTGGGCAGCAACCCTGTCAGTCAACTAAGAGCCAGGACAGAGGGAAAACCTGGAATGGAGTCCCGGGACAACAGAGGCATGACAGATCACAGACTAAGTGGGGATTCTGGGCCGGACTGTGACATTATCATGGAAAATAATGTTCAGATATGCGACAAATTATTATAATGGCATTGTATAACAACCCTCATAGTAATGGGTATATTTCAACATTTTGTATTTATTTGTTGCTTTTATTTTTATTTCCAACTTGCTGAGGCCCCCCTGGCACCCCCTCGCGGCCCCCACTTTGAAAACCACTGCTGTAGACTACACCACTGGTTGGGACTGAGGAGTGAGAGGAGAAGGTGATGACGGAGGAGCGACAGGGGGATGGAGAAGTTGTGCAGAGAGGGAGGCTTGCCATCAGTTTAAATGCAGCGACAGGATTGGAAGAAAACAAACTAACTACATTTAATGATAATGAATGAATAAAAAAAACAGGTAAAAAAATATGCACTTGGATCAGTGGCGATTGCTGCTCTTTGGAACAGGGGAAGCTCTGATAAAAATGGTAAATTATTAAATTAATATTATTAAGGTGCTATATAGTTCTTTGAGGGCAAAAAGTATCCCAAACAGTAGGCTATAGAGTTGGCATGGCATGTAGCCTACACCGTTATATAGCGCGCTACCTAATTTAGCCTAAATACACAACTGGAACAAAAGCAAGTCACAAACTCTGTAACTCCACATTACGGTTTTATTTACAGTATGCTATTTACAAAGACAAATAGAAACCGACTGTATTGCTCCCAAATTATGAGAATTTGAGCTGTAACTTGCCTTGTCTCTCGACTTCACCTGCCAACACTAACGTTAACGCATTCCTGCCTTGAACTTGAACCACTTCCTGTCAGATCGCGACATATGCTGTCAATCACAGTCCAGCCTCTATGACGGTTCCTCCAATCATCATACAGAAGCTCGGTGTCCGGGCCATCCCACTGTCCCATTCACTCCCAGAGACGCCGGGCTTCCCTGTAAATGACGATTTTGTGGCGCTTGTCCAATAAACGTGTAGCTTTTCTGCACTGAGATCAGCCCACTCTGTAGTGCCATTTAAAGTCCAGTGAAGCCGAGTGTCTATGGGTTTTTTGCATGGTTTTTTGATGGATCGTGTTGTTACAGCAATGTATTACGGGTGCGAAATCACGATAATCACCGGCAAAACCTTATTTCTGAACAAACTAGCCATGAAGTTGAACATTTTTTCAGCATGTTCTAGTTGAAATAGTAGGCTAGAAGCTAATGTAATAGTGTTATTTGATGTGATTTTCCGTGATATTTTAGAGGAGGCTGATCTTCCCCTGTAGTCTTAGAGCAATCGCCTCTGACTTGGATGTACATACCTCTTCAAGTTTCTCATATAATTATGGACATCCCATCCCAACATCCCATGGATATCCTGGTGTGCACTTTGACATCAGGAGACACACAATAAAAGAGAGTCCTCCTAGGTTAAAGGTGGTGCTACTGGGGTCCCCCCTACAGTTGTGGAGTATTTGTATTTTACACAACTGTTGTAAATACCACTCATGCACCCTTCTCCTTGGACATGGTACATTGTGGATTTGTTTACAAGCCGACCAAAGGTAATTTCCGAAGAGCCATGTCGACTGACAAGGTAGTATTACACAATTTCATACAAATAGTGGCAGTGGCGGAACAAGTCAGAGCCGGGCCGGGGTCGGGGCACATGACCGGGCCCTTTATTAAACTCATCATAACATAATTTTACAACATACACATGCCCGCAACAGTGGGTCTAGCGTCAGCGCCACGGAGAGCAACTATGTAATTTTGAAGTCATCGAACGTACATGAAGTGTACCCAAGAGAACAACAACAAAAACATTAGGCTACATGCCCCTAATAAAACAACAATAATAGCCTTGCAGCACTATTTGAAGGGCATACGACGAGCCTTGCACTCCGCGAACTCGTCCACGATGCTCTGTGTATGTCCATTTTCTTTGTTCTCTCATTCTCTATGGACAACATGGCAAGTCCACTCAGTCTCTCCTGTCCCACTGTGCTCCTCAAGTGGATCTTTAACTTGGAGAATGAGCGCTCAGAGGTTGCAACGGTGACGGGAAGAGTCAAAAATAAAATTAGGGCAGGGCAAATCTAACTGAATGCAGAAGTCACTGCATTCAGGGGGTGGCTTCGGGGTCTCAAGCCCCGAATCTCTTTTCAAAAGCCTCGAATCTTTTTTTGTATGTGTTTTCAATTTTCAGCGATTCTAATTTCTAATTTAACTTCCCCTTGGTTTCTCTATAAATGTTACAAAATGTAGCCTACTATTACTGAGCAAATATCCCTTACTTTCAAAGCCCAATATTGACAGATAATCTGATTTCCCACACGATGAGTTTAGGCAATGCCAGTGCCGAGATGTAGTGGTTTACGCCATAAACCTGGCAGGAAAGTTCAGACCGGCGCAGTCAGTTTAAACAGCAAGCCGGTAAGAAAAACTATTGTCAAGACATTAGACAATTAGGCTACTGTACCCCGGAATACAAAAATAAACTTCAGAAAGACAGAAAGTTTGTTGTACTGTATTCTGTAGTCTGTATTCTGTAGTCTCAATGACCGAATCAGTAGATACCTGTTGTCAGTTGAGTTCGTTCAATTCATTTATTGTAGCCTAGGCAAATATGAAACGGAGATGTAACGTGGCTACCGGCGGGATTTTGAACTTGCATGTTTCATGCATTTTAGGGCAAAAAATACCATGGGATTGATGTGTTCCCCATTTGAGGAACGTAATCAATTGCGGACGTGCACAGACAGCTCAGACACAGAGCACTACTCCAATTAGAAAATCGAAACCAAAATCATGTAAGTGTAAGTGTTCTCTCATTGACGCCTGTAGGAGACTATCGTTGATCCAATTTTGTAAATTTGCACGTCGTAAAGTTCAATATGAGAGTTAAAATAAAGCCAGTCATACAGCAGAACATTTTATTCAATATTTTACACCTACTAGCCTAAATCATCAAAATAAGTTTCAAAACTTTTCAGCAACCGTGAGTCATAACTCGTCCTGACTGGGGCAACCTACAGTATATAAGCCTAATACGTCCCACTCTGATGAAAATGATTGAAAAGAAACCGTTTGCATGATCTTAGCTCCTCCGGCCTTGTGCCGTGGGAGAGGCCCGTCCCACGGAGGTGGGGGAGGGGCGCCCTCGCACCGGGCCCCTGCGGGTCCCGGGCCGGGGGCTTGCCGCACCCCCCGCACCCCCTCAAGCTCCGCCCCTGAATAGTGGGCTACTGCACAATAGCCGAAAAGCAAGTTGTGATTCTCCAGGTCGGGGAAAGCGAAGTTGCAAGGCTGGTTCTCCATAGACGGATAGGGTACAGCTGGGAAGGTACACCCTTCTCCCTATTACAAGTTAAAGGTAAACTATTCAGTATTGGCAATTTCCTTACTGTTTTTTTTTTTTTGGTTTTTGCTTATTTTTCGCTTGCTCTGTCATGACGAATGGCTGAGAAACTCTATACCTTTTTCTAGCCGATGCCTGGCGTGTATGTGTATTTGAATGCAGTAAAGCAATTCGTTACACTCGTTATACTTCCTGACACTGAGGCCGTCGGCCCGCCGGCCCACAGTTGCAAGGGTGGTTTTTCCGCTCACAGGCACTAGGGGGAAGCGAGACGGCCACCATTCAACCCGAAAAAAGTCATATAACCATTCCAATGACTCTGAAGCTGGTAAATGAAGGTAAATTAAGCTAAAAAAACTTGCATATTAAGCTAAAAAACCTGCACAGTGTGCCTTTAATTAACCACCAAAATGGCTTTGAAGCTGAGCTGCCTGTTATATTAAGGTAAACACATGGCATAAGATGCCTTTAAGAAACCACATATCAGACAGTTTTTGTTTGATTAAATAATCAATTTACTGTTGTTTTGGTTGGTAGACTTACCACCTATAGCTGAAAGGCACAACGGTTATGATACCTTTCAGATTTCAACACTATGAGGGTTTGTATTGACTGAATTCAACATTTAGTGTAAATGTCACATACATTTTTGTCATGAGCCCTCTCACTCCACCGGGTTACCACCTTAATTGGTTTCCATTATCTTCCACTCTGCTCACCACTCTCTCTACTCAGCCTAACTAGCTCCACCTGTCCCTGCTCTGCTCTGCTCTAATTACTCTGCCAGCTGCGCTGCATTACCCACTAACCTCTCCCAGTATTTAAAGCCCTGTCTTTCAGCTCTCCTTTGTCAGATCGTCTGCAAAGCTCACACCTGGAACCTGTTTGCTCGCGCTTCTGGCTCACTCTTGTTTTGTGACCCCGGACCTGCCTGAATCTTGGATACTCTTCTGCCCCAGAAAACCAGACCTGCTTTCTGCCTTGCTACTACGAATTTGGATTTCCCTTGAACTGTACTTCTGCCTTGTTTCATCCGCCCTGTTGTGTCTGTGTTCCCCCCCCAGGACTTCCGGACCACCCACCACCGGCGTCATAGGACGCATCGCTGCCACTGGGTGGGACACAGACACAGCACATTGGACGGAACCCCTGTATCCCTGTTATTCCCAGTAACCCCTGGAGCCTTCACTCACTCCCTACTTCCCTTTTCCCTTAAGTTTAATAAACTTTCTGGTGTGACGCAATTGTGGTCCTCTGGTCGTCTGTCTGAACCGTGACAGTACGATCTGACCATCATGGACTCAGCGCACACTTCCCCCGACATGGAAACCGACGAACCTGAGCAACCCACCGCCATGCAACGCCTGGAACACACTGAGAGAGGGCTAGCCCGCATGAGCGGCGACATCACCTCCCTGCTTCAGGTCGGCCACCAACAGCATCAGCAGTTCCAGCAGCACCAGCAGCAGTTCCAGCAGCAGCAACAACAACTCGCCATGATCATCCAACTCCTCCCCAACCTTACCCCAGCCACTCCGCCCACCGGCCCAGTTCCAGGCAGTCTGCCCACCAGCCCTGCCCCTGAGTTACCTGCCCCGGTCATTGCAGCCGCTGCTCCGGAACCCAAGATTGGAAACCCCGAGCGGTTCAACGGCGATTCAACCCAGGTCCGGCCATTCCTGACTAGCTGCCGACTTCAGTTCTCCTTGCAGCCAAGGACCTTCGCCACGGAAGGGGCTAAAGTTGGGTATGCCATCACTCACCTGACAGGCCGAGCTCGACTCTGGGGAACAGCAGAGTTCGAACGTCAAACCCCCGCATGTGCAACCTTCAACCTGTTTGCTGAGGAGATGCTGAAGGTGTTTGACCTGGATTCACCAACCGCAGAGGCGTCTCGTGAACTGTTCAGTATTCGACAAGGCAGACGTACAGTCGCAGACCATTCCATCGACTTCCGAACCCTGGCAAGACGAAGTTCTTGGAACACACCATCGTTGGTGGACGCGTTCTTCCATAGCTTGGCCGACTATATCAAGGACGAGTTGGTCTCCCATGAACTGCCTTCCACTCTTGATGAAGCCATCGCACTGACTGTCCGGATCGACAGAAGGATACAGACCCGTCGTCGTGAGAGGGGGCGCCAAGGTCCACCAACTACCGGCATTCGGAGAGATCCGACGGGGCTCCTGTCATCTACTGCCACTCACCCAAGTCAGCTTGACCAGTCTGAGCCCATGGAGATTGGGCGAGCCTCTCTCACTCCTGCAGAGCGCCAGCGCCGCTTCACCTCAAACCTCTGCCTCTATTGTGGAGGTGATGGACATCGTGTGGTAACCTGCCCTTTTAAAAGCCGAAGCTCACCGGGCATAGGGGGAGTCCGGTTGAGCTCAATGACCATCCAGTCCTCCAACCGCAAACCCCTGCTGCAAGTTCACCTCCGCCTCTCTGACTCAACTCACACCCTGGCTGCTCTGGTGGATTCTGGCGCCGAAGCCAACATAATGGACATCAAGCTGGCACGCCAACTGGGACTGGAGAACCACCGTTTGACACCTCCTATTCCTGCCCGGGCACTGGACGGACACTTACTCGGATCGGTCACTCATGTCACGGCCCCGGTCTCGATGGGTCTGTCCGGAAACCATCAAGAAACTATCCAGTTTCACCTGCTCCCCTCTCCAGGCCAACCCCTCATCCTGGGTTACCCATGGCTCCGCCGGCACAACCCTCAGCTCGACTGGGTGACCGGGGTGATCAGGGAGTGGGGGGAGGACTGCCACCGAACCTGCTTGCTTGCTGCCGCACTACCCCCTCGGCCAGTACCCACTAACTCCGCTCCTGACCTCTCCAATGTCCCAGAATGCTACCATGGTCTCAGAGAAGTGTTTAACAAAGCAAGAGCCACATCTCTGCCCCCTCACCGACCGTACGACTGTGCCATCGACCTCCTCCCTGGAACAGCCCCTCCAAAGGGCCGTCTTTATTCGTTGTCTGCTCCTGAAAGAAAGTCCATGGAGGACTACATCAACGACTCTCTGTCCGCAGGATTAATCCGTCCATCTTCATCTCCTGCTGGTGCTGGCTTCTTCTTTGTGGGGAAGAAGGACGGATCTCTTCGCCCCTGCATCGACTACAGGGGACTCAACGACATCACAGTGAAAAACCGTTACCCTCTGCCTCTGCTCACCTCTGCCTTTGAGTTGCTCCAGGGAGCCACTGTTTTTACCAAGTTGGATCTCAGAAACGCTTACCACCTAGTGCGGATCCGGGAGGGAGATGAATGGAAAACCGCATTCAATACACCAACAGGCCACTACGAGTATCTGGTTATGCCTTTTGGCCTCACCAATGCTCCTGCTGTGTTCCAGGCTCTAGTGAATGATGTGCTGCGGGACATGTTAAACAAGTTTGTCTTCGTTTACCTGGATGACATCTTAATCTACTCCAGAAACCTGTCTGAACACACCCGCCATGTCCAGCAAGTCCTTCATCGTCTGGAGAATTCCCTCTACGCCAAGGCAGAGAAATGTGAGTTTCACGTCAAGACAGTGGCCTTCCTGGGGTACATAGTGGCAGAGGGAAGTATCCAAATGGATCCTGCCAAAATATCAGCAGTCACTTCATGGCCAGTTCCGGAGAACAGAAAGAAGCTGCAACAGTTTCTGGGGTTTGCTAACTTCTATAGAAAGTTTATCCGGAACTACAGTACCATTGCTGCCCCTCTCACTGCTCTAACCAGCACCAAGCAACCCTTCACCTGGACCCCAGCAGCCGACAAAGCCTTCAGTACCCTCAAGGTAAGGTTCACCTCCGCTCCCATCCTCCAGATGCCTGATGTGGACCGGCAATTCATTGTGGAGGTGGACGCCTCGGATGTGGGAGTTGGTGCTGTGATTTCTCAGTGGGCTGCGGAGGATAGGAAGCTACATCCCTGTGCCTTTTTCTCACGTCGGTTGTCCCCCTCTGAGTGCAATTACGACATAGGGAACCGAGAGCTGCTGGCTGTGAAGCTTGCCTTGGAGGAGTGGCGTCACTGGCTGGAGGGGTCCACCATTCCATTTCTCGTTTGGACCGATCATAAGAACTTGGAGTACATCCGCACGGCCAAACGGTTGAACTCCAGGCAGTCCCGCTGGGCCCTGTTCTTCACCAGGTTTAATTTCACTCTGTCATACCGGCCTGGATCACGCAACACCAAGCCAGACGCCCTCTCCCGTCAATTCCAGAAGGATGACACCCCCTCCAAGGATCCTGTGTCGATTCTGCCAAGTCCCTGCATCGTAGCAGCTCTGACCTGGGCTGTTGAGGAACAGGTGCTGGAAGCTCTCCGTAACCAGCCAGGTCCCAGCGCTTGCCCAGCTGACCGCCTGTTTGTCCCCGAAAACCTGAGGTCCCAGGTCATTCAGTGGGGACATGACTCCCGCCTAGCTTGTCACCCTGGCTCCACCCGCACTTACAACCTGCTCGCCCAGAGGTTCTGGTGGCCCTCTCTGAGAAGGGATGTACGGGAATTCGTCCAAGCCTGCCCCATCTGCAACCAACACAAGTCGTCCTGCCAGCTCCCAGCCGGATTGCTGCAGCCCCTGCCTGTGCCCAGACGTCCCTGGTCTCACATCGCCCTTGACTTTGTCACGGGGCTGCCCCCTTCAAGTGGCATGACCGTCATTCTGACCATAGTTGACCGATTCAGCAAGATGGCACACTTCGTTCCCCTCCCCAAGCTCCCAACCGCCAAGGAGACCGCCCAGGTGGTCCTGGAACACGTCTTCCGGATCCACGGACTGCCAAGGGATGTAGTTTCTGACCGTGGCCCACAATTCTCCTCCGCCTTTTGGAAGGAGTTCTGTCACCTGCTGGGAGCCACAGTCAGTCTGACTTCCGGATTCCATCCCCAATCCAATGGGCAGTCAGAGCGGGCAAATCAGGAGCTCGAGAAGGCACTGCGATGCATGACCTCACGCAACCCCCACTCCTGGTCGCAGCAATTGACATGGGTGGAGTACGCACACAATTCTCTGACCTGCTCTGCCATCGGTATGTCCCCCTTCCAATGTGTTTATGGATACCAGCCTCCTCTATTTGCCAGCCAGGAAGGGGAGGTTACTTGCCCATCTGCACTTGCTTTTGCCCGTCAATGTCGCCGCACCTGGTCACAAGCCCGAGCCACACTCCTCAGATCCGTTGCCAGCTACACTACCGGGGCCAACCGTCGGAGAATTCCTGCTCCCACCTACCATGTTGGTCAAAGGGTGTGGTTGTCATCGAAGAACCTGCCACTCAGGGTGGAGTCGCAAAAGCTGGCACCTCGGTTCCTTGGCCCATTCCCTATTGTAAGAGTGATTAGCCCAACTGCTGTCCGGCTCCAACTGCCTAATTCCATGAGGGTGCACCCCACTTTCCATGTGTCTAAGATTAAGCCCATTCATGAGAGTCCGCTGGTCCCTGCTGCGCCTTCTCCTCCTCCTCCACGGCTCGTCGATGGTGGTCTGGTTTACACCGTCCGCCGCCTGCTTCGGTCCAGACGGAGGGGTAGGGGTCTCCAGTACCTCATTGACTGGGAGGGCTATGGACCTGAGGAAAGGACCTGGGTCCCGGCTAGTCGGATTGTGGATCGGACTCTCATCACCGCCTTCCACCAACGGCATCCTGATCAACCTGCAATCCGTAGGGGCCGCCCCAGAGGGGTCCCTGACCGTCCTGCCCGCTCGGCTTCCTGTCCTGTGCCTGACCCTGTCTCGGGACCTGTCCCATCTCCCGACCACGACCCTCCGGCTTCCTCCGAGGATGAGGACGTTCACTCGGACCGTTCGGAGGAGTTCTAGCCCTCCTCCGGCTCCCCTCCTCCCGCCCGGCGTGGTGTTGCTCTTGGGACTTCTGGGGCCGTCCCTTGGGGGGGGGGTTCTGTCATGAGCCCTCTCACTCCACCGGGTTACCACCTTAATTGGTTTCCATTATCTTCCACTCTGCTCACCACTCTCTCTACTCAGCCTAACTAGCTCCACCTGTCCCTGCTCTGCTCTGCTCTAATTACTCTGCCAGCTGCGCTGCATTACCCACTAACCTCTCCCAGTATTTAAAGCCCTGTCTTTCAGCTCTCCTTTGTCAGATCGTCTGCAAAGCTCACACCTGGAACCTGTTTGCTCGCGCTTCTGGCTCACTCTTGTTTTGTGACCCCGGACCTGCCTGAATCTTGGATACTCTTCTGCCCCAGAAAACCAGACCTGCTTTCTGCCTTGCTACTACGAATTTGGATTTCCCTTGAACTGTACTTCTGCCTTGTTTCATCCGCCCTGTTGTGTCTGTGTTCCCCCCCCAGGACTTCCGGACCACCCACCACCGGCGTCATAGGACGCATCGCTGCCACTGGGTGGGACACAGACACAGCACATTGGACGGAACCCCTGTATCCCTGTTATTCCCAGTAACCCCTGGAGCCTTCACTCACTCCCTACTTCCCTTTTCCCTTAAGTTTAATAAACTTTCTGGTGTGACGCAATTGTGGTCCTCTGGTCGTCTGTCTGAACCGTGACACATTTTATTTAGTGGGCTTTTTTCCAAAGCAATTTACAGTAAAGATAAGGTGTATGTAAAGATAAATGGTGTATGTAAGAATATTCTCCCCAGTTTGCAACCCTTTGGTGTTGGTGCTGTTGGCACCTCATTAGTTAGGCTATACTTTTTTGGCTCTCTGCATCTAGTCATAGACTGTATAGGCACATATATAGAGAGAGGTAGGTACTAGAGATGCGCGGTTCGCGGTTACAGCCGCGGACTCCGCGGTTAAACCGCGGATCGGGCGGATGACGTGAAGAAATATTTTTTTCGGGCGGGTGGCGGTTGAACCAATCAAACGCATCACCCATATACCTTAAAACAACCAGCGGATTGCGGTTACGGTTGAAATAATAGCCCATCCGCTCATCTCTAGTATGTACAGGTATTAAAATGCAAATATATTAACAGCAGCAGGCTACATATACTGGGATCCATAGACTTTTCAGATGTTGTTGACTCTGTTGGGACACTATTGAGTCGTGCTGTTATATACTCATGTTTATTTTAATTTCTCTATAACAAGATAGTAAGTCAATAGACGTTTTGCCTTCAGCCAATTGCCTCTCATGTTCCTGAAGTTTGCATTCAGTGTGTGTGCTCCTGTCCTGGGTCGGATGGGAATCGACCCAACTTGGATCAAGCCAAAAACAGTTCCAGCTAATCAACACATGGCCTCAGGAACAGGGAGAAGGCAGGGGTGGACAGTGATTTTCTGTTAAGCTTACATGCTCTCAGTCTTTCACCAGAATAGTCATCTTAACCTTTAATGCCCCTTTAAAAGATGCATGTCTTGCTTTACCTTGCTTATCTATCTGTCACAAATGAGGACACTAGTCATCCCCTTAGAATTATAAGGTTTTATCTGCGTTCTGTGTGGTTCTGAGATATTGATCTTAAATGTAGGCTATTCCATAGAGGTAAGTGGAATAAAGGGACGTGCACAGAGGGGTTGCTCAGGTTGTCCTTCTTGACTCATGTTGCCCTTCCAATGGGGAAAGCAAATAAATAAATAAATAAATCGTACAATGGATGCAGAATTTCACGTAGGCCTAAAAAAAATCGCAAAAGAAAAAAAAAAAATTCGCAAAGCCTCATTCACTTCCATTCGGCCACCGAACGTGAAAGTCAGTTGGGGAAGGGCAAACTCTGTTTACGTGGCTGCAGCGCTGCACGCGCCTGAGCTGAGCCTGCATAAGCGGCCCTAGAAGGAGATTGTCGCGGTTGTCATGAGACGACTCAACGTTGTCGGAAAAGGTGAGTTTGTGATGTATAACAAACGAACGATCATCGTCATCAAGTTTTATGAAATTAATTAAAATCTTCATAAATCCAGGCTGAGTTTGCCACGTTTAGCCTAAATAATCAGACAGATAGCTTGCAAAGAAGCAGCCTGTTATCACATAGGCTAGGCTACTATTTTTTTGGTAGGCATTAGGCAAACTAAGCTACATGTCTGCTGATAGTTAGTTTCTCACATTTCGTTTTAGCAAGAAGAATGAATGATGGAAGTAATGCATCACATTAATTATTTTATTCAAAATGGTTAAATGCCTAAATCCTATCACTAGTATGTTGGGTATTGTTTGAAGCCAAGATGCCCACTGAAAAGAGTCAGATTCAGGAGAGGGAGAGACAATTCAGGGAGGCAGCAATCACTGCAGGGTTGGCTGCGAAAAAGCCAACCAGCAGGTGAGACAAAGACTTTGCACTGTGATAAAGATGACATGACACTGTGTAGACGAATTGATAAATGAATCACTCATATTTTAGCCTACTAATGGCAATGTTTCATAATTACATTACATTTAAGGTGAGGAGCAGTCACAAGCCTCCAGACTATGTGAGGAAAATGTGGACCAGGAGGAGGCACAGGACAGGAAGGCCTAAGTGATGATCACCAAATATGAGATGAGAGGACCATGCTAGAAAGTACAGGATTAAAGAGCTGCATGCTAAATAATTGTAATCTAAAAAAAACATAGGCTATTTTAGAGGTCATTTCAAAGATCTTGTAAATACCACTAAGGGCATTAAAATAATGATAAGTTAAGGTGGTTGAGTGCTGTATTTCAGTGTTTTACTTATTCTGCATATACAGTCCTGCATATAGCCCGCGAGTTTTTTTTTTTTTTTTCAGGTCAGAGCAACTGCCCCTCAAAATTCCTGTGCACGTCCCTGATTGATTGATAGGTAAGCACAGGATGTAGAATCTGCAGCGTTAGCAGATGAAACAGAGAATCTTTGTTTAGCACAGAGATGTCTTACTGTGGAAATCAGTCCAGTACACACAAACTGAAATGAATGGGCATCAAATAAAGCTCATTCATGTTGATAGTGTTCTTCGATTGCAATTCAAATGGCGTGCTGACGCTTGTCAATACGAGGAAGAGGATATCGCGAGAAAATCCGTATATGTGGCATACCCTGCTCTTTTGTAACGGCGTGGTCCATAGGAAATATCGTGAGACATCGTGCCTGTCGGTGCTCGAATCCGGCTGATGTTAGCGTTGGAGGTGAGTAGGAATGCAGAGGCGAGTAAATGATAAAATTACGGAAAGATATTCAGAAGCTGTCAATTGTTTTGTATTGCTGTACAGTCGATAACAGATAGCTCTAACAGCTGTCATCAGCGGGTCATCGTGTAATTTCAAAGATATCCGCTTTAGACCAGCGCAGGCTAGCTCTGTCATAGAATAAATAGCGGGGTGGATCACCAAGATGCTCTCTCCTTTTCAAATCTTGTCGTGTGCAACCGTGCGCATTTATGCAACGCGTATCACGATCCATACGCGTTCTTAGGAAACGTTCTGTTAAGAAACACATAGCCTATGATAAGGCATTAAATACAATCGAAAAGGTTCGTGAGAGCTGGTGTCCGGTATCACATCCAGAGGTTGGCCTGCTTGCTTGCTAACTGGCTAGATGCATTAACCCACATTCACTCCGTCAACGTGAGGGGAAAAAAGACCAAAGGGTCTGCAATAACCTTGGCATAATTTTGAAGGTGTTGTCTGTATGGTATTATACCGGCATATGATTTGTGATAGAGACATCATTTTCACTGGAAAGTTTCTTCCTTGCCATTCTGTCAATGCACTGCCGGGTGAGCTGCTACCTCGGCGCAGTGAAATAAATGGCCTCCATAATCACGCAGCGAATTGCCACAGAACGCGACTTCACGAAAACCTGTATTTACGTCAACCTCGGACACCATTTATGTGTCAGTAGAGAAGAAATACGTGATCGAATACTGAATAGCCCCTTAGATGGTATATTTTGGTTGAAATGCTGGCGTCCAAGGACAGGGTCGAACGACAGGTTCCGTCAGCACCATGGACAGGGATTCTCCCCCATCCGGTGGTACCATAAGGCCTTTCTGTCGAAACATCCTCTGAAGGCCAAATGCTTAATTGAGCCCTGAATTCAAATGCACGTGTTTTAAGAAATATAGCTAATTACATAAACTAATTTACATTAAGTACATAACATCACCGTAAAGATTTTTCTTTATGCTGGGGTAGGCCTGGTTGTATATTGTAGTGTTTGTAAGTGCCTTACAGCACATAGTGGTTTGTGGATTTTTGTACCTTGAAGATATTGATTTTAAATGTTCTTTAGTCTTGTAGTGAGGTCTGGGGTGCGGGTGGGGTCTCATTTTAGACTTGTAAGGCAAGTGTGAAAGGGACAAATGTAGAGCAGGCAGAACAGATTGTTGCATCCTACAGCCTGGAGACATAGCAGTATAGTGCACTGTGTGTGTGTGTGTGTCTGAATGCAAGATTTCAACCAGGAATTTTTCAATCTGTTTTAACTAAGAGCAAAACACCCTTACAATTTTACCTGTATGTTTACAGTTCCATGGTAACAGTGTTAATGTGATGATCATGCAGTCACTGTATTGCATCTAAAATCTGAAAAGTCTTTGCTCATCCATTCTTATTTGGCAAAGCCTACGCGTGTCATACCAGCTCTATTACCATATAGTCCATGTGTAGGAGGCAATCTGTCTATTTCTATCCATTATTCATCCAGATTAATAAATTATGACACAACTGAGAAGGCCTGAAAATGTTGCGAAAGGCTGATATTTACTGAAGTTGTCCCGCAGTCAATATGCTGTAAATCATAGAAATCTGTACATAGTCTTGTGACTTGTGTTCTGTATCACTGAATGTCAGGCTTGGTCCTTGTGTGAAACGGAAGTCATGGAACTAAAGCTCTGCTCCATGCATAACACCAAGTGTGCAATCAGTGGAGATTTGTTCGCAGATAATGATCCACAGATGCTTAATGCTTAATGCTTGATACACTTAAATTATGCACATGCTACAGGCTTTGCCACCATGATCCACCAGTGGGAAATGCATCCCTTATTGATATGTTTGTTGGTGGAAATGGGATACCTCAATTCAATTAAATGTTTTCTCGGCAAAATTCTCTATACTTCATATAATACTTTGTATTTCGATTGATATGTGCTTTTTGGCATGATAGCTTACAGAAAACATTTTTGTGTGTCCGATGTAGCCTCCATCCCAATCAAAAATTTGAGAAGCAAAGGAATTAATTACAACTCCCCAGAACACCTGCAGACTGTCGTGTCCGGACATTACATCCATCGGCTTGAAGGATGGGGAATATTTTTGGAAACCTGCTAAAGAGTTTGATCGGGAAGAAGGAGATGAGGATTCTGATGGTGGGTCTCGATGCAGCTGGAAAGACCACCATTCTGTACAAGCTCAAGCTCGGAGAGATTGTCACTACCATCCCTACCATTGGTATGTATATTTCCTGTTTTGAAAATAAAATATATGTAGTTCATTATTTATCAACGTGTTGTTTGGAAAGTACTGATTAAATGGCATGCCGATTAGCTGTGGGTTGCGACTGTATTATGGATCACAGTGTGGTTGCTTTATCACTGATTGTGTTGCAGGATGTAATGTTGAGACTGTGGAGTGCCAAAAAGACAATTTCAGTAGTAAAATCCAATAATTTACTCATGGACATCACAGTGGATCTTAACCTGGTTGTATCTGTAGAGGGTGACGCTGAGAAATGGAAGTGTTTGTATGATAATGATATTCTGTTTAACACTGTTGTGCAGGGTTTAATGTGGAGACCGTAGAGTACAAGAACATCAGCTTCACTGTGTGGGATGTGGGTGGCCAAGACAAGATTAGGCCCTTGTGGAGGCACTATTTCCAAAACACTCAAGGTTTGTGCACTAAATTATGAGACACACACATACATACACACATACACACACACACACACTCACATTCACACATACAGTATGTGTGACACATACACATACCCATACACACACACACACACACACTGACACGCACACGCTCTGTGTTCTCCTGCAGGTTTGATCTTTGTGGTGGACAGCAATGATCGGGAGCGTGTGAACGAGGCCAGAGAGGAGCTGATGAGGATGTTAGCTGAGGACGAGCTCCGTGATGCTGTGCTGCTCGTCTTTGCCAACAAACAGGTGCACCTATTATCTCTCTCTCTTTCTTCATTTCTCTCTGTCTGTCTCCCTTTTTCTTTATCTATCTCTCTCTATTTCTTCATCTGTGTCTATCTTTTTTCTTTCTTTTTTTTCCTCTTTATCTCTCTCTCTTCAGGTATTCGTGTTGTATCCACATTGATGTAAACCAGTGTTTCTCAAAGTGTGGTCCGGGGACCACTGGTGGTCCGCAAACTATCCCAAGTGGTCCGCGAGCAGACGTGGTGAAATATAATATAGATGAGTTGTTTGCAATATTGAACCAACTTGTACATTATGTAAATCCAAACAGTTCTGCAACACTGCCTATGTAAGCGGTGCCAATCATATGAATCCTCTGAAACAATAAGCAAGGTGCAAAATTAAATAAGCAAGGTGGTTCAGAGTACACCTATTGTGTAATATACCATTTTTAGCTAGATGGTCCGTGAGGTTTTTTTTTGTTTTTGGTTAAGTGGTCCTTAGTCTGAAAAAGTTTGAGAAACACTGATGTAAAGCAAATCATTTGAGAACCCCTGCTGCACTGTGCATCTGGCCAGAGGTGTACGTCTCTAACTCCAACTATGCTGCTGTCTGTTTTCATCCCTGTGTTGTGACTGCTGTGGACCCCAGGATCTGCCCAACGCCATGAACGCGGCGGAGATCACAGACAAGCTGGGCCTGCACTCGCTCCGCCACCGCAACTGGTACATCCAGGCCACCTGCGCCACCAGCGGAGACGGCCTGTACGAGGGGCTCGACTGGCTGGCCAACCAGCTAAAAAACAAGAAGTGAGCTGCGACCGGGGATTTTAGATGGGGGGGTGGGGTGGGAGGATCTTGTGGGAGTCGGGTGGGGTTACTTTGGGGTTATGTTGTTGTGTTTTTTTTGTTGTTGTTGTTGTTTGTTTGGTTGGTTGGTTTGTTTTTTTTTTATTAAAAAAAGATTGGGTTTCTTTCTTTGGTTCGTCAAAGGCATGGCTAGTGGATTTGTTGGAATAGGCCTTGGGTGGTCTGAGTGAATGGACTGTTCTCATACACAGACACACACACACACACACACACACACACACACACACACACATACACTCACAGCATACATGCTTTTGCACACACAAAAGCAAATATGTATATGTACAAAAAAAATGCGCACACACCATATTTTGTGTCTTTGTTCCTGCGTCCACCTCACTCTGACCTTAGTAACTTATTGACCAATAGTAACGTAGTTATTACAGTCAGTGCAGTACAGCTAAGAAACCAATACAGACTAATAACACAATATACTATATGTTCGCCAGTGTTTGTCTGTTCTCACTGTTAACTGTTGCCTTGATCCTTTTGGGCAGGACTCACTACAGTCACTGCTGACTCAGTGTGTCTGTTGCTTCTCTCCTCCTGTCAGTCCGTCCTAATGGTGACACCTTAATGTAGTCAATCAAACCAGAGAAGATTAGGTATCAGAATTACCACATGAATTGCAATTTAATTATGTGTTAATTTTTATAATGTATATATTGATAAATCTACTTTTTTGTTTTTTTACATGTTTGACGCAATGTTGATGCAGTTTTGCGAAGTTTAGCAGTAATGTTTACCTAACACTAACACACACACACACACACACACTTACATGTACTATACACCTGCACTCCCCCTCTCCCAACCCTGCAGTAGAGTGCATTGTTTACTGTTTGCTTGTTATCTCACGTGAAGGATTGTCCTAGTCGGTGTCTGTGAATGGCTAACTGAGTATGTGTCATTGTTGCCTGCATGCCAGTCTCCTGTGATAGCATAGCTCAGCTGAGGTTAGAGTGCATGCAAATGTTGTGCGGAAGTAGGATAGGCTAAGTCGATGTGGCATGCTCTCTTGTGGTTGCATTGTGTGGACAGTTTGCCGATGTGTTTAGGTAGTTGCAGTAGCCCTATGCCTGGTTAGATCTTGTGATGGTAGTCCTAGCAGTGTTGTGTTCGCTGTTTAGTAATTAGAAACCATGCTAACGTGCTAACATCTTTTTCGCTAAAACACTGCATGGCCTGCATGCTGCACTGCTTCAGTAGGGTAGATTGATGTTGTAGATGGATAGAGAGTAGGTACTGTAGGTGAGTATGGAATGCGCTGTTTAGTCCTTTCTCCAGCTGTTTCTGTGGGTAGGTAGTCTTTAGATTTGTCGTGTCTTCTTGAATAGGCAAATGCTTCAAGGATGCAATGTGCCGTGGTTGCATTTCTTTCTCTCTGGTTATTAGATACGTTTATTTATGAATAGATCTGTCTTCAAATAGATGATGTTAGGCATTAATGTTGCTTTGTGTGTCTTCTCTCTTTGATGCTTTGATTGAGGTGTTCTGTCTTGTGTATTGTTAGTTCAAATAGATGTTCTCAGCTGCTCTCACTTCCTCTCTCAAACACACACACACACACACAAACATACACAAACATGTCACACACACTCATACACAAAGCCCAATGTGTATATGCCTGGTACTGCTAAAAGACAAACTGCATTATATTGCCTCATGTATTTCTTTGGGTTTCCCTCGCATAGTGCTCTATTGAACCATGTGGTGCAGAAAGTCTCCAGAGTATTCTTTATTGTAAATGAATGTTTATTCTCTTGTATCATTTGTTTATATCGATTATTTATTTATTTTCTTCCTTTTTATTTATTATCAATTTGGGTATTTATTCATGTGTTATGTATTAGAGAATGCAATTCTTGTAGAACTGTCCAGAAAACACAACACTGCCTCTATGTGTGTTTTTGTTTCAAATCACAAGTGTATATGTTAGCCAGGATGGAGTCACCTTTCAAATATACAGGTCTACGGCCAGAATCAGTATTCCTACATTTAGAGTTGTGTAATGAACATAGGTGGGAGGGATACCTGGCCACATATTCAGCTAATGGAGACACTTACTCACCTTCTAAGAGAACTACCACTTACCATAAGCATTTTATACCAACAAAGGGAAACACAGTAGGTGATGTCAACATCAACTCTTGTCTTGTATGTGTGTGTGTGTGTGTATACCGGTGTATACTAAATAACACAAATACAAAAAAACAATGAATACAGAAACTGTTCAATAGTGATCGCGTGTTTGGTTTAGTCACATGCACATCAGAGCAGTATATCTGCTGCAATCCATGTGTGCAACTGTTTGAGTTCTGTGGCCTTATATGAAGTTTTGTATGAAACAAATGGTTTGATGGATTGACATGAAATGAACTTTTTTGATTATTGAATTATTTTTATTTTTTTTTTTGCTTGTTTGTTGTCTGATTTCATATCTTTGTTGTTTTAATTCCTGTATGTCTGAAAGCACGACTAAATTGCTCTTTAAACAGAAAAGGATACAAATGCCCTTATTTACTTATATGTGTATGTGTTTAATTTGTTTATTTATTTTCTTATTTATGTATTTATTTATTTTAAACCTCTGTGTTTCTCTTAATTGCAGTGTTACAAGAGTGTGATTTGGTTACTTTTTGGTCGTGGACATTCATAGTGTTTCGGGTTTAAGACAAAAAAAACTTTTTGATGGCTTAGACAGTGTCTGTGAATAAAAATAAGAAAATAAACACATTAAAACCAATCTTGGAAAAATAAAAAGCCAACAACCCACCCCGTAAAAGATACTGTATCCATACTGATAATGACTTTCGTAACCAAGGTGATGCTGATTATTATAATGTGTAGTCATTGGAGTCGTTCGAAGCCGTCTGACCCATAGACTGTAAACTCACACACAGATTCAAATATAATCCCGCTGTGTTGACAATAAACCTGTTTTCTGTATGGCCTGTTGGGTCCTCCATGTCTGATTTCTCTCCTCTTTCTGTTTTTAATGCACACAAGCTTCTGACCACCCCTTTAGACATGGTAGTCACACACATTTACCCCTATAGGATTTAAAACTCACCCAGTGGGGTGGCATTTCATTGAGATGGTCATGTTTGCTATTTTCAACAAATATCTTGAGACCATATTCCATGGCCCTTAAGGAATTGTTTCCAGTGGTTTCAAATGCACTTACTCTATGATAATGTCGCTTTCTGGAGAGGAGAAGTAACATTAAATCTGTTTTATCTACAGTCTAGAAAATAAGAGCAGATGATGACACAGGTCTCTAAAGGGGGTGGATGCTGTGTTGCTCCCCTCCCTCCTGCTTAATGTCTCAATTTTCTCTTGTGCCATAGCGAGCAGCAGCACAGTTGTTTTCAATAGGATATGGATTGATGTGCACACTCTGTGCCTCCTGCTCCGCTGGTATTCAATGGGGTGTTTCCAGACTTCGTAGTAAGTGTTAGAAACAGTGCCAGGCTCATTTATCACCACTCCTTACGTGTGTGTGTGTTATGCTTCAGAGGATTTCTCGCTCAATTTGAAGGCGTAATCATGTAGACAGTTTCTTGCCAAAACTGCTGGTGTATATAACTCTTTTGAGACATAAATCATTTCTTCTCCCGCAGTCAATCAGGTTAATGTTTCTCATATCTTGTCAAAGTTGTTTGGTGCAGTGAGGCCATACTGTAAGTTTCCTTTTAGTTCTAGCAGCGCAGCCTATGCAATATTAAGATGTAAACTTTAGGTGGCAGTGTAACGGCAGTGCTTTACCTCAGTGCTGATACCATCAGTGCTCAACCAACACACATAGTTATTTTATTTTTCTACTAAAATCCTTTAACATTCACAGAAAACATGCCTTTCATTTTATGTGATACAAAACACATAAAAATATACAAGACTATTACATTATAGATTTAAGAGTTGTGGATTTGTTATGGAATCTAAACATATTTATGTAGTGATAGTATGTAGCACCAATACAGTCCCAAATTCAAATCTTATATATATATAAGAATAAAATAGTTTATGCAGGCCTACATTGGTGTTGACCATAGATCGATTTCTGCCATAACATAACGAGTACCATATAAATGTAGTCTGAGTGTCAGCTGAGCATGCTTGAAGCCACACACATCAACCTGGATCAAGACCAAATGTGCTGGAGGCCTGCTTAGGGCATCGCAACAAAAACACGTAATTTGCATTGCACCCATGACAAAAACACACACACACACACACACACACACACACAACATACAACAAAAGCAGCAATGAAGAGTTGATGCTGAGCCTGAACATTGCTGCAAAATGTAAAATACCATGTCTGGTCAGAGTGTTAAATATTACACAACAATCATTTATAACCATTTAAGCAGGCATCTGATATTCTCACATTAACATCAAATTTTTTTTTTACTGTTTGAGACTCTTTCCCTCACATAAATAACTATATCTAATAGTTTGATAGTTTGTTGTGTCTGATTAAATAATACTGTAAGGTATTATTCTTGTAATGGAATTCACCAGTTAATAAATGCTCAAATTACAGTAACAGGTCTTCCATAAAGTAGACTGTAGTGTTTTTGTTAGTAAGGTGAAATATGACCTGTACTTTTGTTCTCAGCTCATAAATTGTGATAAATCATTGTTAATTAATAGTAGATTATTAATGGTTTACTGATTGTGTGTGTGTGTGAGTGAATATGTGAATGTGTGTGTGTACGTTGGGGGGTTGGGGTGGGGGGTTAGCAACGATGTATCGACAAATCCGTCCTGTTTGCTAGTAAGTTATTAACCTCTGAGAATGTGTAGTTATGCCCAAAGCCATGAAGTTTTCCAAACAGTGTCAAGCTGGTAGCCCTATGTCATGTAGACCTCACACTGATTTTGCCATCATATTCTGAGGCCATATACAGTGAAATCGAGATCAGTGACCCTTCGCAAATGAAGCCCTTGTCTAAAAACTCTCAGTCTGTTATGAATTGTTCTCTTTGTCTCAGTGTCATATGAGAACAGTATGTTCAGCCTACAAGGAAAATAACTGGCACGTTGGAATAGTAAGAAGATTTGATGTGCTCTGGACTGGCAAAACAACATGTTATCTGGCCTCATTGTCTTTTCCTTATTAGTCAGAAAAAGTTTAACAACGGGTGAATGTCTATGTACCTGCTCACCTTTCAAGGTTCATTTGTTCACCTTTGTCATGCATTGCTTTTTTCCCTTCTTTCTTTCTCTCTCTCTTGGTTTCTTTAGTACATTGTTTGTTCAATCACTGCGGCGCACTAACTCGCACTTCAGGAAAAGCCTGTTTGAAGAAAAACCAGTTCCCCTCACTAAAAGATCTACACATTTCACCAAACAACATTTATGTAAAGCCAGAGGCACATGCTAAAAAACAATTGCATTTTCTCTATAAGTCGCCTACCTTTTGCATTTCTTTGTGTGTTTCTTTTATTTCTTCACTCAGGTCAGTTGGTGAACTCTGTTCCGTCATGACATGATTGGAAGTCGTCATTTGAACAAAATGAATATTTGTACACTTGAACGTCATTTGAAAAATGATTGACAAGACCAAAAAATGGGTCCATTCATTAATATTTGGCATTAATCGGGGCAACTTTTGTTTATTGCTGACGCACACAAGAAATGCCTCACACGCTCCTCTTTGTGTGAGTGCTTGTCTTGAGGTGCACACGTCTGTCATCCACACTGGTACAATGGCCGCCATTGTCAGAATCGAAGTCAGTCCAGAACCATCAAAGAAAGGACGATTAACCAGTTGGCGATACTGTGACACAATGCAGCCCTTCACAGAAAACAGCCCAGCTTCACAGGCTTCCCCTCACAACAGCCAGCCTTTATCGGCGCTGCCGGTCTGTCTGGATAAGAGGCAAAAGGGACTGGCACAAGGCTGCCACTTCCTAGTGGTGCCTCTGACTGTCCTTTCATTTAATGCTGCGCTGCAATTTAGAGATTTACAATATCATAGCATCTGTTGTTATCATCTTCATATGGACTACATTATTTGTGCATTTTGTGTCATGAAATGCAGCGTAGCCTTGATTTATCCTGCTTATTTCCCAACTCTGTCACTGTGTCATTTTTACATTTAATTGGACATACAGTAGAATTATTACTGCCATTGTGAGAAAGTGTAATTTCTGCTGTCATTTAAAAGAAAAAAAAATGCCACATGCTGGGCAGTACTATCTGCCAGATTTGTTTGTATCACACTTTGCTTGTCCCAACATCAAGGGAATCATAGGTAGGCCTAAACAAATACTGACCAATTATTCTGGTTTAGAATTCACTCCTCAGATCTACCAGTTGACAAATATGATGTAAAAACATCTAAGAAAACAGAAGATGAGAGTGTATGCAAATTGTATGGGGGAATTGACTCAATTCCTTGGTGACTAGCATATAATAAAGTTATGCCAAATATTTATCTAACCGTGAAGTCAAATGCAAACTCCCATCAAGTTTTCTAAGGAAGATGAGGCACATTTTCCACCCTTACTAGCCTGATATTTGGTCAGGCTGTAAATCAGACAATTTTCCAACATAAACAACATGTGCGAATAAACCCAAAGAGGTGTCTGGATAAATGTTTTTTACTTTACTTCAGATGTCGTGATTTGTAGACTCAAACATTGTTTAGACGGTGCGCTCCTTGATTGGTCCTTGCATTTATCTTTGAGCCAATCAGCGTTCACTATTAGTTTTACTACGACGCGGAATTACTGCGGCAACTCATCCACCAAGTTTTTCTTATCTGAACTCTTCCTTGTCCGAATGTAACACGTTTTCTTATTATTGTTTTCTTTTAACAAGTATTCTTCGTTTTAATGAAACGAGAAACGTGGTGTGAGGAACGGCACTCTGATAAAAGCAAGACGATTAATATTCACACTACGGAGGGCTATCAGCCTCTTCGTCTCACTTAGACATGAGGACATCCTTGCGAATTAAACCTTTACCGCACATTGATCCTGACCCTGTGAATATGGACTTTTACTGAATTGCCATCTTTTGACAACGGAGAAGTTGCTTTGGGCTATTTGGATGAATTTGTAATATTTTTTCTGCAGTTCTATTTTTGTGAAATTCCGTGGTAGGACTGTGCGCATCGGAACTTTGACTGTGAACCACTCAATCTGCCTATCTTCATCATGGTATACTGATTGTTGGGTGGGAAGTTACTTTCGCTTGGTTCAAGAATGGCGAGGATTCTTCTGATATTTGCGTTGTGTGCAGCGGTACCATGGTTCACGGGGCCAGCGAGCGCACAGACCCACGAAGGTAGGTGATGTAGCCGAAATGTCAGTCACGTTGTTTTTCCTGATTAATTGTCAGCAAACTCTATGCTTGTGTTTATGTTTGTCTCACCGAGGTTGTCAGTGGGCGGTGGTCCAGGTTGGCTTTAGTAGCCTAGGCCTAGATTGTATTAGCCTTCATCAGTGCTCATTGGCAGTAGGCTACCAAGTGACTAAACCTGTTGATGGTGTTGAACAACCTGTTCGCTGCGCATGCCGCTTCAAGTGTGTACGCCGACAAGTTGGCAATCAGTCAAAAGGACGATCACTGCTAATGGCTGCTATGTCAACTGACAACAGCAAGCTCACCTTGCCGGGTCTCAGAGGGCGTGTGTGTCTTTTGTGCATTTGTTAAGAGAACGATGACAGCGGTGA
>NC_055960.1:10266085-10271085 GCF_018492685.1 Alosa sapidissima
TGCATTTGGTGAATAAACTCTCAATCAATAATTGCCATTTTTGTAATATATATGACCACCTGTTTTTGAATGTGATATCTGACTGGCAAAGTATGTGAGACAGCAAGGGTGTGAGTGTGTGTGAGAGAGAGTGTGTACACATACTTTATTTGCATTTATGTGTAGGGGTGCATAAACAATCTTTTTGTCTGGGTATGTCTGACCAGGTGTCCCCAGGTTTTTCTCAACATATATTGTCAGCAGCTGAGGAATGCTTACACGGTCCCCTGATAAGACTTCACTAGCCTTGGCGCTTGAGTTAGGAGTGAGGGTTAGGCTGTGATTGTGTATGTATGTGTGTGTGTGTGTGTGTGTGTGTGTGTGTGTGTGTGTGTGTGTGTGTGTGTGTGTGTGTGTTAGGAGTGAGGGTTAGGCTGCAATTATGTGTGTGTGTGTGTGTGTGTGGGTGTGTGTGTGTGTGTGTGTGTGTGTGTGTGTGTGTGTGTGTGTGTGAGGAGTGAGGGTTAGGCTGCAATTGTGTGTGTGTGTGTGTGTGTGTGTGTTAGGAGTGAGGGTTAGGCTGCAATTGTGTGTGTGTGTGTGTGTGTGTGTGTGTGTGTGTGTGTGTGTGTATGTGTGTGTGTTAGGAGTGAGGGTTAGGCTGCAATTGTGTGTGTGTGTGCGTGTGTGTGTGTGTGTGTGTGTGTGTTAGGAGTGAGGGTTAGGCTGCAATTGTGTGTGTGTGTGTGTATGTGTGTGTGTTAGGAGTGAGGGTTAGGCTGTGATAAGATGCTTTGTACCTCTGCATCATATAAGTCAGGCTGTGCCAGAACAGTTCTTGATAATGATTATTATCAACCTGCTGATGTTTATTAAAAGTGCAGTCTTCGTTGGTCAGGGGTCTGGAATGTGTTTTTACTAATTAAAGCATAGATGAAACACTTTCGGGGAGTCAGAGTTTGCTGATAAAACTTTTTTTTTCATGGACATAGCTCTGACCTTACTTTTCAGGACCACAGCACAAATGTGGGAACTTTTACATGTACTGTAGATTTTTAGACATAAGCCCCACTCTGAGTGTGTGCTCTAGCTGCATGTGGCGCCATTCTTGACTTTCTCTAGCACCTGTCTCCTTGATAGATGTGGGGATGTGCACGTTTGCTTATCTCTGTTGAACTTAAAGACCTCTCTCTACATGCTTCAACTGACCAGGTTAGGGGAGAAGGTTTACACTGATTAGATGTACTTTGTCCCCACTTAAGTGGCCCATGTTTCGTTAAGGGTGTGTGTGCATGTCTGTGTGTTTCTAAATCATAAAACACAGTTATCTCACCTTTGTGAGGACAGGAACAAGTGGAACACCTGTGACTGCACTCGGTGACTCTGCTCACTCTGCACCATTGAATGACTCTGTGCTCTGTGTCCTGACCCCTCTCATACAGTACTCTTTACGTGTCCACATGGGACAGTTCACAGTAGAGGTCATGTTCACAGTAGAGGTCATGTTCACAGTACAACACTACCCAGGGCATTCACATCCATGTTACTAGTGTCCGTCCCCTGGTCCTGATTCTGTCTATTGACTGGCATGATAATAATTTGAATGGCAAAACAGTGTGTCTCCCATTGTCTGTTCCTGTCACTACCCTAGTCTCATTTTCTTGATGTGATCAAACCTGTATTTCTATATTCAGCCTTCAGGCTGTTATACCTCAAGCTAGTTACAGTTAGGATCTATAAAAAATGAAAGCGTCTTAGAGTACTTTGTGTACATTTACATTACATTACATTTAGCAGACACTTCTTGACCAAAGTGACTTACATGTCAGCTATATTACAAGGGATCACATCCCCGGAGCAAATTGGGGTTAAGTGCCTTGCTCAAGGGCACAATGGTGGAAGCCGGGAATTGAACCGACAGCTTTCAAGCTACTGCACGCTAGCCTAGCTCCTTAACCACTACACTACCACCGCCCCATTTGCATTGATTGCTTTAGGTCATGGGCCCCAAATTCTCCAGCAGCATTGCTTATTTTCCAAGGTAAATAGGCTTGACTGTTGATTGGCCACTGTATAAAATCCACTACCTATAGCACTAGGAATTTCACATATCTCCTGTATATACAGTTGAGCTCATAAGTTTATGAACCCATGCTAAAGTTGACTAAAAAGAGGAATAAATCATCTTTTGGAAATTGATCTTAATGCCTTAAGTAAAAAAACATACTCTTCACCATATCTCACGATTGGCATGGGGTACATTCCATAAGATTATCTCTCAATGCAAATCAAACCAGCTATTAGGCTAACTGAAATAAAATCATGCCAATCTCTAGGTATGGTCAAGGGTGATGATGTGGGGCTATTTTAATTCCAAAGGCAAAGGGAACTTTATCAGGATGCATAGTACCCTGGATCAATGAAATAACTGGCCTTTAAAAATAAAAATCTGCCTGCCTCTATGGGAATTTAACATAGGGGTGTGTATACTTATGCCTCCTGTATTTTAAGGAAGAACATTTATTTATTTATGATACATTATTCATTCACAAAGAAAATTGCTGTCCTTAAAGGTTGGATATTTCCTCTTTATTTTATTTAAGGCATTAATATTTCCTCATTCTTTTATTTAAGGCATTCAATTACCAAAATATTATTTTTCTATTCCTCTTTTTAGTCAACTTTAGCATGGGTTCATAAACTTATGAGCTCAACTGTATTTGAAATAGAATGGTGACCCTGCTTGTTTTATATTGTTTTATATTGTTTGTATCCGTGACTTGTCCTATGACTAAAATTGTATATGTTACAAACAACATTTCAAAGAAGGATGTGTCCCAGTTCAAAGCAGGGCCGTTGGAGTGAGGGGGGAAGTGGATCTGACTACACAATGTTCTGAAGAAGGGAAGGCCATCGAGAAAGCCTCAATAAATAGTAATACTACTTTGACACATGAGTGTTTAGGTTTGGGGAGGGGGGGGGGGGGTAAAATGATTTAGAGTGGACGAGTGTCTATTGAACTGCATGGGAAGTGATGCACTGCTGTGTCGTCTCCTCTCCCCGTCTCCAGTGCTGTGCCTGGGCACCAAGAACGGACTGAGCCTGACCGGCTCCACGGAGGAGCAGTACAAACGCCTCAAGGACATGTACACCGACTGCGAGATCGTCATGGGCAACCTGGAGATCACCCACATGGAACACAGCCGCAACTTCTCTTTCCTCCAGGTGAGACTGGAATGGGAAAGGGCTTGTGCTTTTCGCAGGGGAGAGTGCGTCCACTCAGCAGATTCACTCAGAGGTGATGTTAGGGGAGCTCGACTTGTGAAACCACAATTCCTCATGGTGTGACTATAAGGACATCGCTGTGAGAGATGATTGGGTAACACTTTATTTGGATAGTCCGTCCACAGAGACTTAACAGATCACCTCTAAAGGTTCAAGTTCAGTATGTGAAAGCGTTTAAAATTCACGGCAATTTAAAGCGATTTTGTTTTTCTTTGCCTTTCCTTTGATGTCATGACAGCTGACATTCTGAACGTTTAGGCACAGCTTCTGGAGGACAAGTACTTTTTAAACAATCCCAGAATGAACATGTAAAGATGAAAAAAGTATTAAAGCTGAATGTCAGTTTAGAATAGTTTTGTCTTGTCTGTCTTCCTAGTACTGATCTAATCTGTTGTGCACTTGTTTTCTTCACCAGTCTATCAGGGAGGTGACTGGGTACGTACTGATTGCCCTTAACCAGTTCAGCCGGCTGCCGCTGGACCACCTGCGAGTGATCCGTGGCACCTCCCTGTACGAGGGCAGGTATGCGCTGGCTCTGCTGGTGAACTACCAGAAGGACGGGGAGCATGGGCTGAAGGAACTGGGTCTCACACACTTCACTGGTATGTGCACACAGCTACACATGTATATGTAAGCGAGCATCCATGCACAGAGGCTTATGCACATACACAGACATGCTTACCATCACATCAATCCACACCCTCATCAATCTTCACTCACCATACACAGACAGAGTGTGTGTGTGTGTGTGTGTGTGTGTGTGTGTGTGTGTGTGTGTGTGTGTGTGTGTGTGTGTGCGCGTGCATGTGTGTGCTTGTGTTGGTGTGTGGGTATGTGTGTGTTTGTGTGTGCATCTGTGTGTGTGTGTGTGTGTGTTTGGTTGTGTGTGTGTGTTCCTAGCAGACGGCTCAGGTAGGTACAGTATAACCGTTGGGATTCTCACACCCACTGAGTGAGGCCACACCCCAGACATGTCATCCATGATAGACAGATCATAGGGGCTTTGGGGGAAAGAGGTCATGACTGGGTGGGTTGGTATGTGTGTCTAACTGACACATACTCAGGAAAAGTCTTAACATTTTACTTTGTGTAGGAGTAAAGTGATCAGATCAGACCCAAACACTCTCTCTTACACACACACACACACACACACACACACACACACACACACACACACACACACACACACACACACACTCAGACATGCACGTCTGCACACACATATACACACAGAAACACAGAGAGAGACATTCACACACACACAATTACTGTAGTTATTATAAAAATGCATGAGGTCACATTACACATGTCTAAACTTGTATTGCAAAGCTGTTACTGTAAGTAGGTTGTCCGGGCCAACATTTGTGTGTGTCTGTGTGTGTGTGTGTGTGTGTGTGTGTGTGTGTGTGTGTGTGTGTGTGTGAGAGTGTGTGTGTCGGTGTGTGTGTAGACAGGTGTGTGTGTCTACCTTTCCATGTGTCCTATTTGTCCTGGCTTTCTGCTCCATCAATCTATCAACAACCTCAATTCTATCACTCTTTAAATAAAGAGCGGATGCACAGTTCACAATACACCGATTTTCATGATCCTTTCACTGTTTACTGTCACTGAGCACAAGGACACGGCCTCAACAAGTCATGCTTGTTCATCATCAGTCTTCTCTGCCAGAATGCACATTGTATTATTGTCTGAAACGCCTCTATTGATAGGCTGTTTTTGCGATGCTTGGTACACCC
>NC_055960.1:10276085-10333585 GCF_018492685.1 Alosa sapidissima
GCACTCAGTTTGCAATTTTGTAACACACACTTTGCACAACTGTAGGCACAATTCACTGCACAGCACTCTTTTTGCGGAACTGTAAACACAACTCATGCTTTACGCTCAATTTCCAAATGATCAACACACTCCTAGCAAATCTATACACATGTTTGCCAACTCTCTGGCACACTTTCTCATGTGAAAACTGTTTTAGATAATTAGTTCACTTTGCAATCAGCCTAAGCACTATAAATAAGCCACATGTAATGTACAATGGGTACAATAGAGGGAACAGGAAGAGTGAGAAGAGTAAGAATTAGAGGAGGCTCAAGAATAGGACATGGAGGTCAAGAAGTAGGAGGAAGAAGAGGAGAAAGAGGATGCAGAGGTGAAGAAGTGAGAGGGAGAGAATGACAAGGACAAGGAGGTGAGGTTAGAGGAAGAGGACAAGGAGGAGCAAGAGGAGGGTGGGGAGGGGGAAGAGGAAGGGTAAGAAGAGAAAGAAATAGCCCTTTTACAGGCAAAAAAATCAGTCTACATGTGGGGATATTGTCATGTCAGGCCTGGATACGGCATTCCAGAAGATATTTTCCCCGGTGCCTTGGACTAGAGAACATTGCATGTGATGTAGATGAAATTTTGTGGCCGGACCCAGAGAGACGACACGATGTAGACTGATTTTTTTGTTTTTCTCTGTGAAATTAATTGATTAATTTGACTTGGAAAAACACACTTGTGTTTTTTTTTATGTGTGTAAATAAACACTAGTACTTGAAGTTTGGTCCCCTGTATGTTTACAGAACTATGACAAAAGTATGACCTCAAACTGACATAGTCTACCTTGTGCACAGAGAAAGCAAAAGCCAGATGTGTTTTTTATTCATACCATCAGTGTGTTGTTGGCACATTGTGTGCTTACTATTGTGATGGCTTGTGTTAACTGATACAAAAAGACCATTTTTACAAAAGTGTGAAGAGTTAAGCAGGGTGTGTTAGCTTTTGCAAGAGAACTACAATGTTTTGCTGACTGGGTGAAAGGTTTTCCTATTTGTGTGTAGAGTTTTGCAAAAAATGCCATAGTTGCAAAAAATGTGCTTAAGCAATCAGAACTGTAAATGTTATCTGCATGTCACCATAAATAACTTAATGCTCAGTACAAAAAAGCTGGCTTGCATGGATGTGTTTAATTTTAGGGTGTGTAAAGTTTATGAAGTTTAAAGTTAAGTGTTTATAGTTCTGAGAGTGAAGTATTTACCGAGTGTCAGTGTATGTGTACAAAAGTTGTGTTCTTCTGTCCTTCCTTGCCCTCTGATTTGACCGATCCTCATCCTCAGAGGTTACGCTCTGCTAGTGATGAAGATCCCCTCGCTAACGTCGCTGGGGCTTCGCTCCCTGCGTCAGATAAACGACGGCAGCGTGTACATCACGGGGAACAAGCAGCTGTGCTACTACCACACCATCAACTGGACCCGGCTCTTCAGCGGCCACCGCAGCCAACGCAGGCAGAAAAACCTGGACATCAAGGACAACCGCTCCAACAAACAGTGTGGTAAGTGTGTGTGTGTGCTTGTGTGTGTGTGTGAGTGTGTGTGTGTGTGAGAGTGTGTGTATGTGTGTGTGTGTGAGTGTGTGTGTGTGTGTGAGTGTGTGTGTGAGTGTATATGTCATGTACAGTATATGGGCATACAACACCTGTGTAACTATTTTGAGAAAATGTATGGTTTCTACATTTTAAAACATTTGTATTTTGTGTAGTACCTTCTCTATAGTGCCCCTGACCTTTAAAGGAGAATTCTGGTGATTTTTCACATTCTTAAGATCACCGAGTACTATTGGTACGGAGCTGCAGTGCTACACTCTGGGGGCATGTGCATACATGTGCATGTACAGTATGTATGTGTGTCTGTCTAGGTGTGCGCATCACACAAATTTATATGCAAATGTTGTATGTTTATTTGTTTGTTTGTGTGTCCCCAGCTGCTGATGGGTTCGTGTGTAACCCCCTCTGCTCCTCTGAGGGCTGTTGGGGCCCGGGACCCGATCAGTGTTTGTCCTGTAAGAACTTCAGCAGAGGCAGAGAGTGCGTGGACGAGTGCAGATCTTTCTTCGGGTGAGCTCCACAGCTTTTAGAGCTCTCTGGTCCTCTGGCTAAAGTAAAAGTAAAGTGATTGGCATTTGGCCGATTATTTTATTCAAAGCCTCACCGACCCACATTTAGCATTCGAACTCAGGTTGACCCATATCCGCCAGTCTACATCCTGCTTATATGAGACTTTAGATGTCTGTTTGCCACAGGCTGATAAGTGTTAATTATTAAGCTCTAATATTTCTTTCTCTACTATTTTTTTCTCTCTCTCTCTCTTTGTACCTCTCTATCTGTCTCTCTTTAGTAAGGGCCGTGAGTTTGTTGGACCAAACGGAGATTGTATGCCTTGCCACCCACAATGTCAAGTTCATGAGGGAGAGCCAACATGCACTGGCCCGGTAAGAACACTCACCGGTATCCTATGCAAGTGCTTCTTTGAAAGACTATGTTTTTAACATTCCATTCAGAACCTTTCCTGGTTTCACCACATTGGAATGGATCAGCCGGAACATTAGAGTGTTGTCGACACAGTCTATCAGACAAACCATTGGTTGACTGCAGTAGACACAAATTGTGTTGACATGAATTTGAGGCTTTCTTCTGCCAATAACCAGAAGAAATACATCGAGAACTATGCAGTTTGTATCACGGTGTAGTTACAGCAGCCGTGGCAGCTGTGGCCTACTGGTTAGGGCTTCGGGCTTGGAACCGAAGGGTTGCCGGTTCGATCCCTGACCCAGTAGGACAAATGTGGGCGGGGAAGTGGTTGAGCACTGCTCTCCTATGCCTACATCCACTTGAAGTGCCCTTGAGCAAGACACCTAACCCCTCACTGCTCCCCGAGCGCCACTGTAACAGCATGGACCGAGACACTAACAAACACATTGCCTCTATGTGAAATGTGCTATAGAAATAAATATATCTACAGTACTATACATAGAACATATTCATACATTTGACCATCCCCCTCTCTCTCTTCTCCTCCCCTCACCCACCTCCATAGGGAGCTGATGAGTGTGTAGTCTGCGCTAGCCTGAAGGACGGGCCGCACTGTGTGTCGACTTGCCCCAAAGGGGTGATGGGAGATAAGGGCCTCATCTTTAAATATCCCAGCACCCAGAGGAGCTGCGAGCCCTGCGATTCCAACTGCACCCAGGGGTAATTACGGAGCATGTTTACTCACTAGTCTAGGCAGTGAGGAGAAAAGGGTCAAATGAGTCAGTCAGACTCAGGTCATGCAGAGAGTATTTATACATGGATGACTACAGGAAGTAAGCCTGTGTCTGCTGTTCTCTTTCAGATGCACAGGGCCTAAACTGAGCGACTGCCTGGGGCCCCAACGGTCGATCTCTTAGTGAGTACCGCCCTCTAGTGGTTGCTTATGGAAGTGAAACTGAAAGAAAAACTGTAGTCGTGTGTTTTTCAAAGGTTTGTAGTAACAGTGATTCATGTCGTGTGCAGCCTGCCAATCACAGGTATCGTGCTGGGTGTGATAACATCCGTGATGGTGGCTATGGCAGTGTTTCTTGTGGTCATGATTTATCGTCGCAATCAGGCCATCCGACGCAAACGGGCCATGAGGAGATACCTGGAGAGAGGAGAGGTGTGTATGTGTGTGTGTGTTCATGTCTGTTCACTTGACCATTAATTACTCCTTTGTAAGTTAGTGTATGCAGTTATAATTGAGTACTCAACATATTTGACGGGATTTAAAGACAGACGATGCCATAGAAATTACACATAAAAATATATGAAAATGCTTTTTAAACTTGAATAATGAAATGCTTTTTGGACTATGTCACCCACCTGCAGAGTTTTGACCCACTGGAGCCAGGGGAGAAAGGTGCTAAAGTTCATGCTCGTGTCCTAAAACCATCTGAGTTACGGAAGATCAAACTTCTGGGCACTGGCGTGTTTGGCTCTGTGAATAAGGTAGCCTACACATGGTATCCAGTCTCAACGCCAAGTTGAAAAGCTTTTCTGTGCATTAGCGTGCAGTACGCTTTGCAGCTGACATCACTGCTAACCTTTGACCCTCACCCACAGGGAATATGGATACCAGAGGGGGACACGGTGAAGCTCCCGGTGGCAATAAAGACCATTAATGACCGCACCGGCAGACAGAGTTTCCATGAGGTCACAGATGTAAGTTTGGCCACACTACTGTAAATTACCCACCATCAGCCTACACATAAAGCATGACAATGAAATAGCCTACATAACAATAAAAGTACTCAGGCAGTACCACTGTATGCAGTACCACAACTGTATATGCATCAAAGTTAGCTTTTTGTCCACTTTCTGTGCTGAATGTTTTTGATGAAATGTTGAGTGTGTTGACCACAGATTTGTCAAAGTGAAAAAAGGGTGGTCATGTGATATACTGTAGGCCACACTCTTCCTGTTACCCACATGCCTGACAAAGATCCAGGGTGATCAAAACAAGTTTATATTTTTGGAGCAATTGCAGTGTGCAGACCACACTTCTTCCAAAGTGAAAAAAGGGACAATTCTTTAAATATTTGATGGCCAAAAAATCATAATCATGTAATCCTGAGTAGCAGCACTGTGATGTTAACACGCCTCTTTGAACTGAATCAACAGCACATGCTGGCAATGGGGAGCTTGGACCACCCTTGCATTGTGAGGCTTTTAGGCATCTGCCCAGGTGCCAATCTGCAACTGGTTACTCAGCTCTGTCCCCAGGGGTCCTTACTGAAGCACATCAGGCAGCAACGGGACAACCTGAACCCACAAAGACTGCTCAACTGGTGTGTCCAGATTGCCAAGGTAACAGCACTTGTGTTAATGGTTCTTCAGCGTCTTTATGTCTGTGTGTGTATGTGTCTCTCATTAGAGTGTTTATAAATGCACTATACATGTGTTCCTCATCACTTCCTCATTTCTTTCCCAGGGCATGTATTACCTTGAGGAGCAACGAATGGTTCACCGAAATTTGGCAGCCCGAAATGTTCTGCTAAAGAGTGATTACCAGGTCCAGATCACTGATTATGGCATTCCCGATCTCTTGTTTCCAGACGATAAAAAGTACTACCACGAGGCCAAGGTATACCCAACAGCCATCTTGCATAATTCATTATCTCCTTAGTGTTCCATGGAAAGATACATGAGAACTAAGACAATGATCAACAGTATACCTTTTGGAGCAAAAATAAAGAATTCACTATCCACTAAAAGATATATTGTTAAAGATTTCCATGAAAGAAAATGCCTGTCTCTTTCTCATTAAAAAATAAATACATTCTTTATGATTCTGGCTGTTCTCAGACACCTATAAAATGGATGGCCTTAGAGAGCATCTTATTCCGCCGCTACACTCATCAAAGTGATGTCTGGAGCTATGGTATGTGTTTTTTGTTTTTTGAGTTTTGTGTGTGTGTGTGTGTGTGTGTGTGTGTGTGTGTGTGTGTGTGTGTAGGTGTGTGTGTGTGTGTGTGTGTGTGTGTGTGTGTGTAGGCGTGTGTAGGCGTGTGTGTGTGTGAGTGAGTGTGTGTGTGTGTGTGTGTGTGTGTGTGTGTGTGTGTGTGTGTGTGTGTGTGTGTGTGTGTGTGTGTGTGTTTTGTTTACATGAGTTTAAGTAAGTAGTTTGTCCCTAACAATTCAAGTACAGGATACTACTGCTGCTTCTAATGCTTTTGACTTGCAGGTGTGACTGTTTGGGAAATGATGTCCTATGGGGCTGAGCCATATGCATCAATGCGACCACAGGAGGTACCAGACCTTCTTGAAAAGGGTGAACGGCTGACCCAGCCACAAATCTGCACCATCGAGGTCTACATGGTCATGGTCAAATGTGAGTCATAACACCTCCAGATGTTTCTCTTCAGGCAGATTGTAACCATGGCCTGTATATGTAAATATGTTCTTGCCCTTAACACTTACTCCTCTTTCCTAAAACAGGTTGGATGATTGATGAGAATGTGCGACCCACTTTCAAAGAGCTTGCCAATGACTTCACACGCATGGCAAGAGATCCTGCTCGTTACCTGGTCATTAAGGTAGGAGAATGCATATGTACAACACACTCCACACTCAACACACACATGTACAACACACACTGTACAACAGTGCCTCCATGAAAACCAGCTGTAACACTATAAAAGCTGAGCAGAACAGCTCTTCTGCCGAGGCCACAATGTAAGGGCTACTGTTTAGCATGATAAACCATAGTACAGAGCCTGTGGTCTTTCTCACCTCCAGGGGGATCACCGTTTGCCTGACCTATCTCCCAATGAGGCCTACCAAGGAGGGACAGAGATGGACCTCCTCGGGGTTGGACTGGACGACCAGGAGGAGGATATCATGGACGATGCAATAGGGCCAGCTTCCCTGTATCTGTCAACCCCCAGAAGCCAATCCCGCTCTTTTCTTCGGACAGACAGCGTCAGGGTTAGCATCTTGGCCACCAAATTCTCAAAAGCGTGGAATACCAAATGATTGGTCATATATGTAGTCTCTGATTCTTAAAGGAGTATTCCGGCGATTTTTCACATAGATCTCTGTTTCGAGTCCAAGTACTGTTCTGTACTATACGAGAAAAAAACAAAAAGAAATCGGTTCTAGCTAGCTCGAGTTGCTGCAGCCAACAGCCAGGCAGCTACAGTGCTACACTCTGGGGGCATGAACATGGGGGCTCATTAACATGCCCCCAGAGTGTAGCACTGTAGCTGCCTGGCAGTGGAATCGGAAGGAGACTTGTTCAGACTTTCCCACAACACGGAGGCGACCGTTAGGTACAGACTTGTAAAACAGTCTTTAAGCTCCTGGTACACTTACTAAGTTCTTGATGCTTCGTTTTTATGTGTAGGGACCCTATTCATACTACTGCAGAAGTGTGGTGCTATTCTGAGAGTTATTAGTGGTTAAAAAATGGCGGTTTGGATACGTTTAGCGATTGGCCCTATATGTTTAGCGATTGGCCCTTAGTACTTGCACTGTTAGCCACTTGGGCTGTAAGCGTTAAAGCTGGTCAAACTCAGTACTCCTTTAATCAACGTAATCTAGCTCGGTGTTCGACTCGTTGTCATGGTGAAAAAGACCCTGGGTTCAAATTACTCCGGAATTACACTTTAACATCTGTCCCGAGTTGACTTGAATTACATTGCTGCACCTAGCAAAATCTCTCCAATGTCCATGTGTCACTGTCCCTTATTCTATTCCTATCTTTCTTCATTTCAGGCGGGTCCAAGCCCTCCTGGTTATCTACCCATGACCCCTGGTGGAGATGGCCATAGCCAAGTAAGTGTCGCCAGTTGCCTTGAACTGAAATTGTTTTCACTGTTAGTTCATTAATATGTGATGTTAAATGTGATGTCAAATGTTTTTCTTGGTAATCTTGACCCTCTCTCTGGCCCACAGGCAGCATGGTCATCCCGTGCTCGGCTACACTCTGCCCGCACGGTGTCTGAGAGCTCGGAGGGGCGAGGCACCATGGTCGACGTGGAGATACACGAGGACTTCACATGCTCTGGAAGTCTGAGGAGGCCGCGTCATCGCGAAGACAGCGCATACATGTCACAGAGAGACAGCCTATCAGGACAGTTGGACACACCCCTCCCTGACACGCCCTCTCCAAAAACAGATGGGGAGGAGGATCAGAATGGATATGTGCTTCCTGGGCTTATGGACAGTCCTGAGAGAGGTGATTCTTCAACCAATGCAACATAAACAGTTATATGCCTTACATTCACATAGGCATGCAGTATATTTTTCATATACAATTTTTAATCTCTTTGCCCCTACATTATCCTTACAGAAGCTCGACTTGCCTCCAGGGAGTACGAATACATGAACAAACAGAGCTTCTTTGGGAGATCAAATCCGGAACGTCGCCGCCGTCTGGCATCTGACAGCAGCTACAAGTCGCCTAGCTCCCGCCACCTAGCCAAAAGGTCATCCATCGAGGGTTCGGAGAGCAGTGGGGCAGTGTCCCAGTTCTCCACGGACGAGTTGAGTCGAAGCGAAGACGAGGAACTCCTGGAGTACGAGGGCGAGTATGTGGACCCAGAGGACGAGGCAGCGGAGTACGAGTACATGGATGTGCGGGGTGGTCGGAGGGCAAACGCGGAGCCTGCTGGCCTCAAATCTGCCTTCCCAAACGCAGGAGCCAGGGTGGAACTCACACCAACCATCGAAAGAGCCTGGTCGGAGGACGACGGAGAGGACGAGTACGTAGAGGAGGACTATGAGTACATGAATAGACAGCCAAAGCTGAAAGGGAGGCTGGCGGGAAAAGCTGGGCAGGACTCACAGAGGCTGAGAGTGGGCAAAGGGGAGGCGTATGAGTACGAGGACATGGAGTGCCTAAGCGTTGGCCCCGCAGCTGGAGCGGGAGAAGCTGTGGAGTACCAGAACATCCAGAGCGAGGCGGACGAGGAAGAGGGTGCAGCTACGCCCCAGGCTGAGGAAGAGCCAGAGACTCAACAACCTGCCGGAGTTGGCCCATTCATCAGAGTGCGGGCTGGAGTCGGGGTGGGGGACCAGGGCGGGGGGGATCAATCCTTTGACAACCCAGATTATTGGCACAGCAGACTGTACAACAAAGCCAATGCTGTGCGTACATAGATGCAGATATGCGTAAGAGAAACATGTTTTTGTGCTTACATTATAGACACTTTGGACGTGTGTGTGTGTGTGTGTGTGTGTGTGTGTGTGTGTTTGTGTGTTTGTGTGTATGTGTGTGTGTGTGTGTGTGTATGTGTGTGAGTGTGTGTGTGTATGTGTGTGTGTGTGTGTGTGTGTGTGTGTGTGTGTGTGTGTGTGTGCCTGTGTGTGTGTGTGTGTGTGTTTTACAGAGAGGGAGAGAGCAAATAGCTCAAACAAAGGGAAACCAACGATGAAACGAAAGCTTTTTAAACAAAGTTTACAAATATAGCCAATCAAGTGAATCGATATGTGTATTTAACTATGGCTTTTTTTGCAAAACTCTACACACAAATGGCAAAACCTCTCACCCAATCAGCAAAACATTGTAGTTCTCTTGCAAAAGCTAACACACCTTGCTTAACTCTTCACACCTTCGTAAAAATGGTGTTTTCGTATCTAACAGTAAACACAAGCCATCACAATAGTAAGCACACAATGTGCCAACAACACACTGATGGTATGAATAAAAAACACATCTGGCTTTTGCTTTCTCTGTGCACAAGGTAGACTATGTCAGTTTGAGGTCATACTTTTGTCATAGTTCTGTAAACATGGGGGTAAACAAACAGGGATCCCAACTTCAAGTATTAGTGTTTATTTACACACATCAAAACAAACACAAGTGTGTTTTTCCAAGTCAAAACACAAAATAGCATTTCACTGAGACAAAACAAGTCAGTCTACATCGGGTCGTCTCTCTCAAAATTCTGTCTACATCACATGCAATGTCCTAGTCCAAGGCACCGGGAAAAATATATTCTGGAATGCCGTATCCAGGCCTGACATGACAATATCCCCACATGTAGACTGTTTTTTTGTCTGTTTTTTTCTCTTCTCACTCTTCCTGCTCACTCCATTGTACCCATTGTACATTACCTGTGGCTTATTTATAGTGCTTAGGCTGATTGCAAAGTGAACTAATTATCTAAAACAGTTTTCACATGAGAAAGTGTGCCAGAGAGTTGGCAAAATAGTGTAAATAATAGCCATTGTGCCTACAGTTGTGCAAAGTGTGTGTTACAAAATTGCAAACTGAGTGCAAAGCAGTGTTTGTGCTTTTAGTTTTCCGAACTCAGTGAGTGGTTTTGCCATTTGTGTGTAGAGTTTTGCAAAAAAAGCCATAGTTACAAAAAATGTGTTTAAGCATTCAGAAAAAACTGTAATGTATTATGCAGACAAACGTAGCAATCAGTCCATTTAGCACCACCTAGTGTAGTGCGATCAATTAACCTCTCAGGTTCAAGTTCCTCTTACAGCTTACAGTCTATGTTTACAGTGCATCTGCAAACTGTGGTACAAGTTAGTCAAAATCAACTCAGAGATATTAGAGTTACTCAGAGTTACTGGATTTTCCAGTGACAAGGGGTATTACAATTCATCAAATGCATTTCGCAAACATTTATTTTCCATTGAAACATTGGAAAATTGTCAGTTGCCATTGTAAGGACAGTTGACGACTAGATATGAAGAAACAGTATATAGTTTTTGTATGTCAATAATGATTCAGGGTATCTGTTACGTTTATTCTTGTATGATGTGTCCTGTAGCCTATTGAAAATAACAAATATGCTTTCTTTCTTTTTTGTAACTTTTGAGAGTATTCCCTCTGTGGTTCAGATCTGTAATTCATACCTTTAGCCTATAAATTGTCCAGTTAACAAGCTAACTTACTTACTTATCAACACAAATTTTGTATTTTTCCTGCAATAATATCACTCATTGATGGATCTTAGTGCTTTATTTCTTTTTAAATAAACAAACAAATAAATTTGGGCTTTGTTGACTTTTTGATCCTGCCAGTGCAAAGAGACAAACTAATTCTAGATTGTGGCTGGTTGTGTTAAAGAGTAGGCTGGCTAAATAAGGGTTTATTATGTCTGAATCTTATTTGAAGATATCAAGTGGTCAAAATCGATCTTGCCATTGTTAAGAATATTTTTAGTCCAATGTCTCTGATATTATATAAATAAATGATATATATACACACACACACACATATATATATATTACCTTAACAGACATATATATATATATATATATATATATATATATATATATATATATATATATATATTCATTATGGACAATCATTTGTGTGTAATCAGTAAAAAACAGTCGGTAGGCCTAACTTATATGGTGATGATCAGACCACAGCCAATTTTATGATGCAGATACAGACAGTGAACACATGTGTAACACTACTGTTGAAAGAATCTCAGAAGTTTAGGTAGGCCACACTCAGTGTACAGTAGGCCTACAATAAAGAACTACAAAATAAACCATAATGCACTAGGATATATTTGGCGGCACACTAGGTTGTGACGTACGTTTGTGACGGTACGGCACCATATGGGAGGGGCCATGTGGTTGTGGAGGCCGGGCCAAGAGCATCGGTGTAGAGCTTTCAAGCGTGGCTGATCTTGCCGCCCAGGAAGATTGTATAGTAGGTTGCCTGTAAAGCCGCTGTAAAGATGTCTGACGATGAACAGCAAGAACAGACCATCGCCGAAGACTTGGTTGTCACCAAGTATAAAATGGGAGGTGACATTGCCAACCGTAAGTAATTTTATATAGTGAAGGAACTTAGTGTATTGTTTTAGTGAGGTGACCTGTGCCAGCAGTTCTTGGCCTGTCTGGTAATGCTAGCGTTCCCTGTTGAGCTCGTCAGCTAGCAATGGGTTAGCTTCATGTATCCACCATGTGCTGTGATAGGCTTCGCAGCTTATGAACGTGGGCAAACAGTGGGAGGTTAATGGGCCTAGGTTAGCAAATCTTCATTTCAAACCGTTGATACTTGTGTTTTCATGCTGGCATGTAGAGCCAAAGACTTGTCTTTGTGCTTCTTGCTAGTATAAGCTCCAGACCGGACCGAACGCCCACCCATGTGCTTCGAATGCAATGTTTTGTGACAAGTCCATATTGTGTAGCGAGGGAAGCTAATGTGGCTAGCTTGCAAGCTAGCATCATGCTTATCCTTGTCACAGTTGTCAACTGTTGCAGCAGTAGCAAGCTGAAGCTCATGAATTTCATTGCTATTACCAGTTTCTGAGATTTAGATATCTTTATTGCAACAGACGCATTATTGGGACAAGGAGTTTTAAGAGAAATCTGCAGACACACACATTGAATTGAGGGAAGAATGACGAGGTTATCGTGGGTTCATTAGTTGGCACAAGTGTACCAGCTATCGATACGTTTGCCACTGAACTTTTCTTGCAAATGAATATTAACGTTGCCTATTTTGTTGAACCAGTGCCAAAGTAATTCATCTAACTTAACCTTAATGCTTACATGTTTCCTACTAGGCAGTAAGTGAATCTTTGGTTTGTAACGTTAGCTACTGTCTCGTTTTCAAGTTTTCAATACTGCATGAACTTGGTTGCGGGCTCATCTATGGTGGGCCAGCTACGTTAGACATCATCAGCGGGCATTGTATTTTTGGCTCAGCCAGTCATCTTTATTGGTAATGTTAGGTCCTGGTCTTCTGAGGACTGACCTTGCACAGCTCATAGGCTGATACTAGAGCTGTGACACTGACATAGACTGTAACTGCAACAGGTGCATCGGGGAGTAATTAAAGGCATGATGATATATGGCAGTCCTTATTACCTTAACAGACAGCCTGTTTTTAAGCATTCCTTAAGAAAATGTACAAATGAGAAGGCACACTTTTGTATGATTAAAGAAAAGCAACCTGTCTGATGTTGCCTTGAATGTAATTTATTCAATAAAGGTAGGACTGAAAAACTGAAAATGCCTGCAGTTTTTACCAGAATGTCTCTATATATATCTTCCATTGTGTCCTCTCTGCATCTTTCAGTTTTTGGAGTCTTCTGACCTTGTTCCCTTTGTGTTTCTCTCCCAGAGGCCCTCAAGGTGGTGATTGAGGCGGCGAAACCTGGGGTGTCGGTGCTCAGTTTGTGTGAGAAGGGCGACGCTCACATTATGGCCGAGACTGGCAAGATCTTCAAGAGGGAGAAGGACATGAAGAAAGGTTAGAGCGGTAGTTAGGACATATTAAATTATCAAAAGAAAGGTGTAAGAAAACAATCTCATTCCGTTTTTGAATGTAAACTGGTTTTCAGACATGAAAAAAGCAAATGTGCTTCATCGATGACCGGTGTCTTGAAAGAAAGTGCAACTGAAAGATGACCTTTTAAAGCTTAAGTGCTTTAAAGTTAATTTGCACGGAACTGAATAAGATTTCATGATGAGACTTGCCACAGGCCTTTAAAAAAAAAAAAAAGTATGAGTACTTTTCATTTCGAGAAAAATGTTTTGCATAACACTACACCCTATATTGGCAGAAAGCTGCCAGATATTTAGTGCATGTAAGGATAAAGTATATGTGCTTTTAACTTTTGTTTACTTAAATATATTAACGATGTTAATATATTTGGAGAATCCCAGACTGTATTGCGGCTGGAGCTTTGGTTTCCCTGCCAATAGAAAATCTTACTACGCTCTTTGGAGCGTTCCCTTGTGTATTGAGCCACAGCACCACTACCACCTGGAGCACACACACAACATGCGCAAAGACTCTTGATTATCTGAGTTTGACATGCCCTCTGGTGCTTGTTTCTCTCGCCCTTCCCTTTTTTCAGGCATTGCGTTCCCCACCTGCGTGTCAGTCAATAACTGTGTATGCCACTTCTCTCCCCTGAAGAGTGACCCTGACTACACGCTAAAAGACGGAGACCTGGTCAAAATGTAGGCACCGCATCTCCAGTAACCCTCCTGCGTGTCTCTGGTCTCTTCCTCCCCCACCCACTCCTTCTGTGCCTCAACTCTTCTCCCCTCCCACCGTGTCCTTGCCTATTGTCCCGTGTGTCTGCTGTGCTGTGCTGTGTCGTGCCGCTCAAGTGTCCGTCCCCAGTGTGGTCAGCCTGCTGTCCTGTGTGCTGCCGTCTCATTTCCCCTTCTTATTATAATCCCTCTTTGTCTTGTCTGTTGTCTTCTGTGCTGCCCCTGTGGACTTGTCATTCAAGTTATGAACCAGTAGCTCTGTGCTGTCAGTTGAATTCTTCTGCACTAATGGGTTATATATGTCATCTCTGTTATTCAGTTGGCTAATGTTTCTTGCATCACAATGTTTGTTGAATGCGTTTGCTATTGATTTGGATGCGTTTGCAGTCAAAGTGCCTATATTTACATGCACACAATAATCTGATGAAATTCCGTGGGCCTAGTCTGGTGAGGGCCTTTATTTGATTGTTTAGAGAAATATTCTGAAAAATTCCACTCTACATGTTCCTAGTCTTCTTAAAGGGGAATTTCAGCTATTTTTCATGTAGATCTCCTTTTCTCAAGCTCACCGAATACTGTTGGTACAAGAAAATAAAAGATTGGCTTTACCTAGCTCGTGTTGCTGCAGCCAACAGCTGAAGGAGCCAGGCAGCTACAGCGCTACACTCTGGGGGCATGTTCATGATTGTTTTCGTTTTTTTTCGTACCGACGGTACTCTATGACCGTGACAAATAGAGATCTATGTGACATCACCGGAATTCCCCTTTAAAGTTCTAAAGAATTCAGGCGTGGGCCAGGCCATTAGTTCAACGGTCTTTGTTGGGTTCATTTCAGAATATTGGTGTGTATTTAAATGTAGTCACTGTCATTACTTGCCCTACTCTGTCCTTAACTGTCCTTAATATGTTGTCATTACTCTCTTCCCTTTATCCCATCACCACATATGGTATCTCCATGTCTTCCCTTCTCATTCTACCTTTTCACATATGGCTTCTGTCACTCTGTCCATTCCGTCACATCTGCCACAGTGACCTCGGAGTCCATGTCGATGGATTCATCTCCAATGTGGCTCACAGCTTTGTCATCGGAGCCAGTAAGGTAAGTCTGCAACACGACACGACACGACCCACCTGCCCGCCTGCAGACATTTTGTGTTCTAACTTCTTGATCGCTCTCCTCTTGGCAACAGGACAACCCTGTTACTGGCAGGAAAGCCGATGTGATCAAAGCTGCCCACTTGTGCGCGGAGGCAGCCCTGCGGCTCGTCAAACCTGGCAACCAGGTAAGCTACTGCATCAAGGCACAGACTACTAACCAGAGACGCCATAATTGTGTTCATACTTGGATACAAAGTAGCCTGTGCTCATGTTTTAAAAGGGGGAAGGAAATTATGTTTTTGCTTTAGACGTTTTAATAATTTGGTCCGCTTGTGCTTCACTCAATCAGAACTCTCAGGTGACCGAGGCCTGGAACAAGATCGCTCAGTCATTCAAATGCACTCCTATTGAGGGTGAGTGTGAAACCTGGCGACACGTCATTGAGAGTGCCTTCACACACATACAAACTATGTGTGGTTAGGGCCTTGTGTAGTTGGAGTTATTTATAGTTTAAGAGTGCATTGGCTGAGTGCTCCCCCAACCACCACCACATCTTTTTCCCCCCCTCAGGCATGCTTTCTCATCAGCTGAAGCAGCATGTCATTGATGGAGAAAAGACCATTATTCAGAACCCAACAGACCAGCAAAGGTATTCATTATCTCAGTTTTTGGAGGTCATGTGTTTGTTTGTCTGTTAGTAGGATGCATTTAGACTTAACTAGTCGATATTCATGAAACTTGGTGGAGGGCTGTTGCATGGGCGGAGTTAAACCCCTTTACCTATTGGAGTTGGTCTAGATCAAGGGTCAGCTCATAAGGTTGTGCATATATTCACTGTTCCATGAGGGAGAGGAACGAAGTACAACACAGATAGTATGAGATCACACCCTCATGCGTGTGGCTGAAGACCCCTCTTTTCTCACTTCAAAGGCAAGTAGTTAAAGATTTGTGTGTGTGTGTCCACAGGAAGGACCATGAGAAGGCAGAGTTTGAGGTGCATGAGGTGTATGCCGTGGATGTCTTGATCAGCTCAGGAGAAGGAAAGGTATGAGAATTTATTTGTCCACCTTTTACATAAGCTCTTAGTGAAAGACTTCTCACAGAATTATGCATTTGGTCGTGGTTAACAAACAGTGTAGCACTTGAGGCGTTTACAGGCAATCAGTCTGCACTTCCTCCCTTTTAACCTTCATGCATTAGTCTCAATCATGGCACATTGTTTTTTTGTCCTTTGCAAAGCTCTTAGAATAGCAATATGACTTGTTTGTAAGGTGCTATATGAAGTTATTTATTTATTTATTTATTTATTTATTTATTTATTTTATGTATTTATTTGAACTCACCTGTCCATCCATTCTTTAGGCAAGAGATGGTGGACAAAGGACCACCATCTACAAAAGGGACCCTAGCAAGCAGTATGGCCTGAAGATGAAGACCTCCAGAATGTTTTTCAGCGAAGTGGAGCGACGCTTTGATGCAATGCCCTTCACTCTTAGGTAACCCGTTGTCAAGTCTTTGCTTTTAGAAATGTTCTTGTATTCAGTCAGTCCATCTGTTCATATCCATGTAATGAGTCAAGTGAGACACATATGATGATCTTACTTGTCAGTACCGTGATGAAAATAAACATCTGATGGTGAATACTAGATGAATTGCAAAGTTATTACAGTCAGAAGTAGCTTAACCTGGCAACTTAGAAACAGGAAGGTATTCAGATTTAAAAAGCTGTTCTTAAATGTTAATCTAATAACACAAGACATGGTTGGTAATGGTTATAGGTGTGTTTTCAGTGTAACATTTCGGATGCAAGTCTATGTATTCAAATATGGCTGGGTGTGTTTCGGTCTTTTCATAGAAATAATTGGGGCCCTTATTGATCTGTTTTTAGCTATATTTTAGATTTTAGTTTTCTTTTTATGCTGTGTCTTTGCGTACCTCTTGCCTCATTAGTGTGTCGCGTTTTGTTGCAGGGCGTTTGAGGATGAGGGAAAAGCCCGTTTGGGAGTGGTGGAGTGTGCCAAACACGAGCTCCTTCAGCCTTTCAACGTACTCAACGAGAAGGACGGTGAGCTTCTCCTGCCTTTTGTATGTACAGCCTACTGAGCGACTACAGCGGAACCCCTGTATTCGCAGACTGTTGCCGTGATTTCAGTTATTCACAGTTTATCATGACCAAAAATATTGAGTGGATAATTATGAAACTAAACGGAAATAAATTTGGAACCACTCTAGTCTGCACAATCATGCTTAACTAATGATGACTTTATATGATCTCATTTCTCATGTACAGTATGTCTGTCCTTGACTTTGAGGACTGACATAGGATTGATTTACCCCTTGTCATTATTCCATTCAGAATTGAAGGAGAAATCTGACAGCTACAGCGCTACACTCTAGGGGCATGTCTGTGAACTCCCATGTACGTGCCCCCAGAGTGTAGCGCTGTAGCTGCCTGGTTGCATTAGCTGCTGGCTGTAGCAACTCGAGCTAGGTAAAACCGTTAGTTTTCGGGGGGGGGGTTTCCATACCAAGAGTACTCGGAGATCTATGTAAAACTTTCCCCCATTCATTCAAGAGCCCTCCCCTTCTGATTATGAGTTATGGATTATGAATTTTGTGCTGAGATCATACCCAATTAAACTTAATACAGCCACAGCAACTTCAAAGATCAGTTTTACCAAGTGCTTCAGACATGAAAGAAATAATTAGTTAATCAACAAGGATTTTAGCAATGTTAATTCATCTTCATTCATCAAACTTCAACGCTTATGCTAATGTTACAACGGTAGGCTACCACACTTTTTAATGGCTGTGTCAGGTTGTAGCAAAAGCTACATGTTGAAGTTAAATTCTAAACAAACTAGAACATTTTTTAATTCTGTTGGAGTAAACATGTATGACTACTTTTTGGCCAAATTTCACAGCTTTCAAGTCTATCATCTTAGTGTAAATCGAGTTTAAACAGAGAGAATAGAAAAGTTACGATTGTGCCGGTTCTCCCCTACTCTCGCATTGTAAGCACAAATGGAATGTTGAAACATTGCGCTCCCAAACAAGCCCGCGAAAGGTCTGGTTTGCTTCATCTTTTGATAAGTTTTGAATCCATGTAATAAGATGATCCCTCACATAACACATCGACATTACACACTATGTGCACACATGTGCAGGCCAATGTTTCACAGATTTTTTTTTATTATTATTATTATTTATTTATTTTCAAAAACATTTTTGTTTTGCGGTGATGGTAACGAGCTCAGACCTGCGGTAGGTGTCACGTGACCGCAGTAATGCGGTTGCTGTCCCAGCCCTACTATGTTATGAATTAAACTTGATCATGGGCATGTATACATGGAAGAACAAGTTATATACTGTATGGCATTTGCTACATCTACTATTTGCTACAGTTTCAGCTATCTGCGGCAGGTCTTGGAACATAACCCTTATGGAACATAACCCTTGAGGATATGAGGGATCCAAAGCACTCTACATGCATGTGTGTACACACCCTAATGCAACAGAAAAAAAGCAAATGCATTCTAATGAATTTTCGTGCTTTTCCTCTCCTAGGTGAGTTTGTGGCCCAGTTCAAGTTCACAGTGCTGCTCATGGCCAATGGGCCCTTGAGAATCACCAGTGGACCCCTCGAGCCAGAACTCTACAAATCAGAACATGAGGTCCAGGATGCTGAGCTGAAGGTGCGTTTTATGTTGTGAAGAACCATCCACCCTGTCTTTTGTAGAGAAGAACTGCCTCATTATGTTGTAATAGAATGGATGATACAGAGAACTTTAGACGTGTGTGTGTGAGTATGGATGGATGTATGGATGGATGGCACTAAAAGTATGTCCTAATACCCTGGATTATTGTCTAAGGCTGCTTTCTTTTTTCTCTCTCAACAGTCTCTGATACAGAGTTCGGCCAGTCGTAAAGCACAAAAGAAAAAGAAGAAGAAGGTGGGTGTCAAACTGTCGTACCAAACAATGCGACCAACAAACAATCATACCAACATATCTTAAGACCCGGTCTTCCCAAACTGTGGGCACCCACCCAAAATGTGGTTACCTGATTTAGGCATGTGGGGAATTAGGAAAGCTTCCACAAATTCTATTAACATTGAGGGCCCAAATTTAGTGGCGATATAAGTAGCAGGAAGCTATATCAAGGCAGGGACTTTGAAATGGACGAGACTTCTCCGGTGAAGTGACATGCAACCAGTGTTAAATTCTGATCTATCTATCTATCTTTTATTAAATAACTTCGGTCTGACTCTGCCCACTTTGTGCTTTGCTCCTGCTCTTGCCACAGTGCACATGTATTGTCGGCAAGATATACTGTGAAACTCGCACCCTGAGATTGTTGTGTACAAAATAATATATTCCTCTCTACTTAGGAGAAATGAAAACGCCCTGCATGCACTCCTCCATGTGCAACAAGAGTAGTTGCCAAAACTTCTGTAGCCAAATACCAGATGTACAATTTAATTGAGGGGGAAAAGTGGGCGAAGAACCTGGAGGTTTGTGTGAACGACAGTAGAGGCAAAAAGGCTGATTTTGTGTGTGCTTGAATGTACACAATCATTCTGTAGTCTATATTGTATGACCATAATCTATATTGCATGACTGTTTCAAGACTTTACAGATGTGTGTGGCTGTAAACATATCAATATCCTTGTAGCTCTTTCTACAACACATAACAGGAATAGATTATTTTACAGGTGTTTATCTGGAACATTCAAGTAAAAGAATTACAAAGTAAAACAATTGAGAACATACCTTGCCACTGGTTATAGAAAGAGGTGGGGCTTAGCCTATTTCTTGTCTTTGAATGTACCAGGCCTAAGATAATAAGTGAGCTGTAGGTTGCAATACATGCAAATGAAATAAAGATCACAATATGATAAATGAAAACAAAGTAGAATGGACACCTTCATTGCTGGTTATTATTGCACAGTAGGCTACATTGGGCTTGAATACCTAATATTGATGATTATCACCCAGGTGATGCGTGTCGGGGAGTTCTTTGCCTTCCCATAGTGGCCCTTGCCTCCATTAATTCTGTATAACAGGATACCTCGGCGGTCGTTATCCCTTACATAACGACTGCTGAGGTGTTCCGTTATACGGAATTAATGGATAGGGCAGAGGCAAAGAACTAAAAGGAATAACGGGATACCTGTGAAGTAGATCTGGTAAAAAAAAAGTTCAATCACCGTATAACAATGCTCATAGAATGGTAACTATAACAACCACAGTAAACAAGGATTGAGGCTGGAAGCAGACTTCGCAACAATGGAATCAACTAAACAACCTAACTGCCCACCGTTATTACTGTCAGGACCTAAGAAAGTAGTACAACAAACTGAACCGTTTGTTCCTTTTCCGTGTTCTAAAGGGCTTGAATGCCTAATATTGATGATTATCACCCAGACGCTGTGCGTTGGGGAATTCTTTTCCTCCCCCTCATACATTAATTCTGTATATCGGGACGCATTAATAGCCGAATAACCAGCCCAGCACCAAACTCCGCACACGGTAAACAGTATATATATTTTATAGATATTTTATAGATAATTTAGGGAGTAAAATCTCCTGTTAAAAAACAAACCAGATTTTGTTCAAATTTACTTACTTATCGCTACTTACAAATGTAAGGTATATCATCAATCAAATATTATTCTGAAGTATTAAAAACATCTTTGTTTTGTCATCTTTTATGAATTGTGTATGGATCTATAATTTGACGCATAATATAATTTTCTGTTTTTCTTCTCTCTGGTTTATAGGCTTCCAAGACGGCGGAGAATGCCACTGGTCAGCCAGCCGAGAACGAGGTTGCAGAATAGATCAACAACCAACAAACAAACAAAAACACTGACACCCATGCACACGTATGGTTTCAGACATGCACACACCCAAAAGTACAGAAACTACAGAGAGAAAAAAATACCCCCATCCCCAGTTGCTTATCTCATTAGGAGCCAGTGTACCTTTCTAGTGACTAGCCCCTCACAAAATATGTGTGTGAGATTGACAGCTGGCCTATTGTGATGCCCCAGAAATGCCTTGAGTTGTCAAGAAGACAACCTTTTGTCATATTTAGTCACATTAGACATGCAAGGCAACCTCTTAGATTTCAACAATTTCATATCCTGTATGGTACATTCTTTGCAAAAACCCATTTTGAACGGAAACTGGAACTATGCCTTTTTTCACATGCAATTAATTAAAAAAAAAGGAAAGAAATGTCAAAATAAGGTGTCCATGCGCAATTCTTTGTTAGAGTTGCGCTTTCCAGCATACTAAAAAGAATATGAGATATATCGTCATACAAAATTTAAGCAAAAGTTTGTCCCCCATAAACGCCAAGTGTGATGGGCTATTTATAGTTGTACCTTTATCACTTGAAGTTGCAATAATTAACCCTTAACATACAAGAACCAGTCTAACTTCGAGAGAGTAAATGAAGTGTTTGTAAAACCAACATTTCCACTTTGGTGTTTCTTTGAATGGAAAGTAGAGTATGAATCTATCCTTCTATCTTTTCCTCTAGCACTTCTTAAGAACGTACACCTTTCCATTGGGGCATTAGAATAGGAATTCCAGAGAAGGAACTCTGAATTCCTGCACACTTGTCTTGTCAGGTAGTTAGTTAGATTGGAGGACCACAAGATGGGGAACTTTTGGGGTTATCCCAGTACTGCCATCCCTTTCTCCTCCAGGAGCTTGCTTGACCTCTTTCACACGGTCATTTTGATGAAAGCTTACCCATTATAGCACTCCAAAATTGAACAGATGGTAAATCCCTATTCTTTTATTTTTTGGTTGTTTATGATCCCCTACTACCCATTTATTCCAAGTGAAATACCCCCCCCAGAAATGTTTTCTATATAATTGGATTACATTTCCCTACACGTACTGTACATACACAGCATTGGTGTTGTATCATCTGAACCTCTTTGAAGCGTACATCAACCTGATTGAGGAAGGGGAATGAATTTCAAGGTTTTATGTTTTACAGTCGTTTCATTCCTAGTGAAATGGATTGGTGTCCAGAGCTTTTGATATACAGGTGGCTTGAGTACAAGGTGTGATGAGATTGGTGACATCTTGTTTTTGTAGGAAGCCCAAACCCATGGGACTGTTTTACAACTAATGAAAATAAAGTAACCTTTGATTATGTTTTTATTAATGGTTGTGCAGTTATTAATTATTGTTGTATGAAAACAAAATTGCAATTATCAATTATGTATACATTTCAACATTGATTTTACTCTGGGAGATGGTGTTACAAAAAGAAAAAGGCTCAGAAGGTTGGCCCAGTAGCATGCACATAACATTCAGAAGTGGAGAAAATATTTCAAACCAGTTGACATGCCAGGTGGAATTCACAGGGCGAAAAAAATAACCAGAAGGTAAAACTAGATGTTAAAGGAGACTAACAAATATTGCTTACAGTGCATAATAATGTGATAGTCGTGGAACATAAAATGGCATACAGGTGCATCTCAAAAAAATGAAAATATAATGGAAAAGTCCATTGCCCTGCACAGACTGATAGGTTACAGGCTCAGGAAACTTGCTAGTGTTTTGACTTAATTAGCTGATGAGCGCTCATCTTTTGTCAACATTTCTGTATTATAAATTCTTAACTCTATTTTGATATTATGGATTTCCATGAGCTGTAAACCATAATTATCAAGATTAAACAAAAAAAGGCTTAACATGTTTCACTTTATGTGTAATGAATCTAAGTATAAGTATATATACTCTTTTGATCCCGTGAGGGAAATTTGGTCTCTGCATTTATCCCAATCCGTGAATTAGTGAAACACACTCAGCACACACTGAGGTGAAGCACACACTTATCTCGGCGCAGTGAGCTGCCTGCAACAACAGCATCACTCAGGGAGCAGTGAGGGGTTAGGAGTGTGTCAGGGTTCGAACCGGCAACCCTCCGGTTACAAGTCCGAAGCCCCAGATGATATGAAAGTTTTACTTTGATGCAAAATTACAGGGAAAAAAAGCTTTTCCATTATTATTTTTGTAAGATGCACCTGAACATAACTGAAGAAATACAGTGCTGTTTGGTTTCATGGGAGTCTTCTGTTGTGGCCCTCTGTCAGGCAGCTTCAAGACACAATCTAAGACAAAAAAAAAAACATCTTATCAGTCACACATGTAAAGAGGTACAATAACAGTCTTGCAGCATATTAAAAACCATAAACCTTCCTATGTATGTATTTAATTTTAGTGGGTATAAAAATGTGTGTGTGTGGGGGGGGGGGGGGGGGGGGGTTGTAAAAAGGGTGATGAACAAATGTATTACCTGACACTCCAGCCACAGGTAGAGTGCTGCCGCTGTAGCCACCAATAGGACTATGTCAGCCCGATTTGTCCCACAGCGGCTAGCTGCCTTTGGAGTCCTACCTGCTGAACTCTGATCTGTAAAAAACTGGAAGGTTAACATGTGAATATGTCCATAAGATGTTTGAATACTGCATGAATGACAAGTATTGATACTGTACAAACAAGTTCAACTGTATTATGGACAACATTTTCACATAATGAGTTGTCGTACCGATGATGAGAGTAACAAGGTGGCCCATAGCGTTTGAACTGCCACAGGAGGCCCGGCACTGGAATAGCCCAGCATCTTTGGCAGAGATATTCCACATCTCAAACATCACATCTCTGTTTCGCACGTTGTGGTGTTCTGTCTCATTCATAGAGATGAGTTGTCTGTCCGGCTCAGATAGAATTTGACATTCACCACTGTCAGATCTTCTGTACCAGTTGACTGTCAGCTCTGTGCAATTCTCCGGCTGATACACTACCGTACAATTCAGTTTCATGGTGTCACCTTCAATCAGTTTTAGTTCTTTCTTTGGATACTGCACATCAACAGCTGAGAATAAGAACAGAATTCACATTTAGAAATGGTGCACGTGCTGACAATGTTAAGACAAACATGTCAAAGTGAAAGCTAACATTTTGTTTTCATCCCATTAGAAATTGTCACAGATGGCCCCCCAAAAGATAGGGGTCAAAGGGTACAAAGGTACATTCTCCATGCATTGAGTGGTTAAAAATCGGAGGAAAGTGTAGCCTGTAGTTGTTAGCTGTTTGTAGCAGCTTTCACCTAGAAATATCAGAAATGCCTACTGGTTCATGATTCAAAATGTAGGCCTATGTCTAGTACTTAGGCCTAAACTAGTTCCACACCTGGCACTACTAGTGAGACCTTTTTATTTTTTAAATCTTGTCTACATTATAGTCGTGATGATATGTAGGCACATACAATGTATAATGGTGTTTAGACTGAAGATGTCTTGTGGATTGTTATGTAGGCAGGCATGGACTAATAGGTCTACAACACCAAAAAAAAAAAAAGTGTTGAAAGTGTATGATTCCTACTAACACCATGTTGTCCTATTTAATTGAAACAAACGTTAACTTATATCAATTAGGAATTTGATGGACATTAAGAAAGCAACAATGAGCTTTCTTGAGACAGGTAATAGCAATCCTCATACATTTTCAAATTAAACTAGCCTATAGTAGAAAAAACACAAGTATTTCTTACCTGATGCCTGCAAAGTTAAGGGAAGTTGGCAGACAAGCGTCACTATATTAATGAGACCCAGGGCTTGATCAATACTCCACATTTTTATTTCACGTGAAGATGTTAGCGACGCTTGTTTCAAAATGTCAGTCGAAGCGTGAAGACCTACCACCATGCACGGAACTGAACACCCCTCACACCACCTCTGCCTGTTTCCTCTTTGCAGCCCACATCACAGAGAATTGTTTAGGTCAGTAGCCTACCAATAAAGCTAAGGCGAAAGTGTAAGCATGCACTGTTGCAGTAAGAATGCTGTTAGAACACACACATTATTTGTACTTTTCAATTTATGTAAATTGAGTTATGTTTTCTTTCTTTCTTCCTTTTATTATATTGTTTGTATCTCCCCTGGCGAAATTGACATGTTTGCATGTACATGTAGGCTACACATGTAGCTGTATTGTGTGCTCAAAAAAAAATGGTGCAAGCATGCATGTGTCAATGTAATGTACACCATAGTAATAACACCACAGAGGCGCCAGTACACACCAGATACCTCCTTGGAGGTTATGATTAGGGAAGCCTGATTAAAATCTAAGCATTATTAACTGTCTGTGCCGTTTTTAGTTGGACTTAAATGAATATCTCCAGAAATAATGATTTCCTTCACCATATTGGATTTGTGTTGCAAATGTAGAGTTTAATAAACTCTAAGAGAATAATAACGACTTTAAATAATAAGCCTTTTATATGTTTGTGTGTGTGTGTGTGTGTGTGTGTTTTAACCCATTTAAGGCCAAATATTTCCCAAACATGCAACCAGGAAGTAAACAGCTCTGGTCATGTGACAGTTTACTCAAAACAACTGCACATTTCACTGAAACACTCAATTATTTCTATATTTACTAAAAGAATTTTGGGAAATTCCCTAGTAACAGTTTTAGAGGCTTATATATTTATTTTTTTCCAGTCACAATAACCAGATTCTCTGGGATAACTTTTTTTTTCCTTTGGTGAACACTTTTTTTTATTAATATATTTATTAACAATAATTAATATAGACATAGAGACATACAAGCAGGGGTGCATACAGAATGTCATCAAACATAGACAAAGGCAGGGCCAAATGAGAGGAAGACAAATTAAAAATAAATGTTAAAATCAGACATTTGTCATAGAGTAAAAAGTCTTATAGTCCATATAATTGTTCAAGTCGATCAAGAAGGCAGGGAAATAAGGTTTACCACCACTGAACTTGCACTTATGTATATGAAACTTAGCAAGCAAGAATAATAGGTTTATAATGAAGTACCTTTCATATTCTTTCTCATAATCAAACATACCAAAGAAGACATCTTTGAAACGGAAAGAAAACCAGTATGCTATGAATCTTTGAACATTAGTCCAGAACGTAGCTGTGTGAGGACAGTTCCAAAACAGATGCTGTACACTCTCATAGAAATATTGCAGAAAGAACAGGTTGTCTCAATATCTTGTTTATATATTTTAAGAAATTATCTTACAGGGTAGATTTTGTGAATTAGTTTAAATGAAACTTCTCTTATTTTGTTAGTAACAAAATTCTTGAAGGCAATGACCAAACTTTTCTCCATGGTATATTCTCTGTAACACTATTCTGGAAAGAGATAGGGAACAGTAACAATGTCTTTTTGGAATAATGCTCTAATTCTCCTATTTATGTTATGATGTCTTGTAGAGAGACATAAGTCACCCACAACAGTGTCGGACAAGGCAGTTAAATGAGCAAGGTGTGTAGGGGGTAAGTTATACCCTTTAAGAGCATCGAACACAATTGCATATTCCTTAGCAGTTACAGGTATACCATTTTCTTAAAAAATCAGGGTATCCGTATAGCCTACCATTTGGGTCAAAGAGCTGACTAACAAGAATAATGTTGTTATCAAACCAATTGTTAAAAAATAAAGATTTATTTTTGTACAAAATATTCCTGTTATTCCATATGTAGCATTTGTGTGGTGAGAAGTTATGTTTGGATATGAGACACCATGCCAAAAGCATCTGTTTGTGGAAGTTTGACAATTTAATTGGGAGTTTACTAAGGTCACACATCAATAGAAATTCCAAGCCACCAACTTGGGAAAAGATGTAATTGGGAATGAAGTTCCAAAGGGATGTTGGGTTATTGCATGAATTGTCTGATCCAGTTCACTTTAAATGTGTTAAGTGTTGTGAAATCTAAGAAGTGCATACCCCCACAGTGGTTAGGGTTCATTACAACAGTTTTTTTTTTATAGTGTATGCTATTTTTCCATAAAGTTGAATAACATATTATCTATTTTTTACAATAGATCATTGTCAACGGCCAAGGCAATAGCACTGTAAGTGAGTCTAATGCCATCACCTTTCGAGAGAAGAACTTGGCCTCTCATCGACAAATCCCTTTGTAACCATGAGTTTAGCTTTTTCTGTGTTTTAATAATAATCGGGATAAAATTTGAGGCAGATCTAGTATTTTGATCTTTGGAAATTTTAATACCTAAGTAGGCCTATGTAACTTCATCTATCGCGGGGATATTATAAATAGAGAGCATAGAGCACTCTTTTATGGACAGAAGCTCACATTTTTTTATGTTCAGGTGGAGACCAGAAGCTTCAGAGAAAGTTTTGATGATATCTAACAAGAGTGGAACTTGGGAAGCATCCTTAAGAAAGAGAATGGTGTCGTCAGCCAGTTAATAATTTGTCTACCAGCAACTGAGATTCCTTGTACTATTTGAAATATGAAGAGCTAGGAGTTAAGAGGCTATTAAAAATACATATGGTGAGATAGGGCAGCCTTACATAAAACCTTTGAGATGTGCCATACTTCAATTTCATTGAGCTACTACTGTTGTTGTGGTTCTAATGGTTTTACAAAAATAGTGTCCAAAACCAAGTTTGATGAGGGCTTTCAATATGAATTCATGTTCATCTGAGTCAAAAGCTTTATATAAGTCCAGAAATAGAAGGAAACCATTGTCATAATATCACTGTAATCTAATAAATCTAATACTAGTCTAATATTGTTTGCAATATGACGGATTCTCTGGGATAACATATAAATTGCAAGTGTCTGCCAGACGTGTGTGTGACGTAATATTTTCATATAAATTCCCGCCCTCTCCGTCGTCACATCCTCTTGCAGTTGGTGTCATCTCGCTGAGGTAGGAAGAATTGGCCGTCGGATAACTATATCTGAATCCACTTTAATCTTAACCATACCAAAGTCATCCATCAATTGTTTTAATCTCTTGTTTCGTTTCAGACACATCTCCACAAGATGAGAGCGAAGGTAAAAAAATCCTATCTTATTCTTGGGGGAGTTTGTAAAGGAAGCTAACGTTGACTAGCTAACGTTACGTGCATCGTTAGGAAATGCAATGTTAAATGGTTTAAAACTGTAGGTAGCTTACGCAAAGTAATTGTAGCTTGTCGATTTAGTAATTATTGAACGCCTGTTGTGTTCTAGTTGGCCAATTTGTTATAATGCTTTGCGGTGATAACGACGGGCAGACGTTGCTAACTTGAATCAATACCATGCTAGACAATATGCGGCAAACTAGCACTGCAAATGTTGCTATGCTAGCTAACAGTATTTACTTCCACACGTGGGTATGCTGGCTCACAAATTGACTAAGTCCATGTGTTTACAGTAGTAACCTTCATGATCGCAGGCAATTAACTTGTTAGATGTTTGAATGTCATGTCTGGTTTCTTATCATTGTCTTTACTTTCACAGTGGAGGAAGAAGCGTATGCGCAGGTAACAAACATTTCCTGTTTAACTTGGTCACCTGTTACTGTTTTTCTGTGGGATCTTGCAGACATTTCCAAATCTGGGTGCAAATGCCCTGTTTTGCTGAATGTGCAATCTTGAATACATGTACAGTATTGCTGTAGTCTAAACTTCCTTTGCTCTTCCATCACCAGGCTGAAGCGTAAAAGGAGAAAGATGAGGCAGAGGTCTAAGTAGACTGGCCCATCCACGGCAGCTGTGAGTCCCCTGTCCCCGCTGTTCCAGTCCTCAAGTTCCTGCGGACTTCCTTGGCACAAAGGGCACCTGGAAGAAGGGCGAACACCAGTACCATCGCCATGCCATGTGCGGAGTGACATTCTACAGTTTGCATCAGGAGTCTCATGCCAGGACTTGGAGCTGGAGGGTTGTGGGAATTCAGGACATTTCTCTCATTTGGGGGCTTACTTTGGACTCATGACATCTATCCAACACAGCTGGTGCGCTCCTGTAAAGACCACAATAAAAGTTCTGGTTTATACACTTAATTCATGTGTTGACTCTTGCTGAACTAATGCACTCATAACATATTTGGGTAGTTGGTATATGGTGGTAGGGTTTCTGTCCTTCGGATGAGGTGTTAAACTGATGTCCTGACTGGTCATTAAATATCCCATGGCACTTGTCTCGTAAGGATTCCCTGCTGTCCTGGCTAAATTCCAAACCTGACCAACTCAAAGCTAGCTCCTGAATCATTCCCAGGTGTATTGGCTCATTAATTCCTTCACACTACCATGCTGCTGTGTGGTGAGTTCTGGTGCGCAATGGTAGCCATGCATCACTGAGCAGGTTCTGCACATTGGTGGCAGTGAAGTTAGTTACAAAGTGCTTTGGGGTGCCTTGATGCATTTACCTAACACTTTAAGTTGTGGCCTAGCTGATCATAACTTAAGACTGGGGCTCAAAGGTCGATTACATTGGTGCTTTGTATATTTCAAAATGGAGCTTACTCCTTAAGGACAGGATGGTCAAGCTGATTTAAAGGTAATTTTGAGTTGAAATTGGTGAGGGGCCCATCGAATTGTCATGTCAAACTCAGCTCTGCATTCAGGGTTTATAGTGTCATTATGGCATACAATGTAGCTGGCGGCTGATTACTAATTTGCTGCGTTTTGTGCACCTCATATCAGAAGTATAAATGGACTATGACGCCTGTTGGCTAAATACATTTAAAAGCCTTAAATGAATGTGTGTGCAGTTAAGAATACGTGCCTTAATTAGTTCATTATTGTTTATTAGTCTTAAGGCAACAAAAAACGGCCAACTGCTGTTCATACTATTACATAGTTTAAATATCCATGTGCGCTGTATGGTCTCAGCAGGTTCACGTGTCTCTGGAATTAACACGAGACCTTTATTTTGATGGATTTTGGTCCGGAAGTGCATCACCTAGCGCGTGGTTAACAGCTTGCTATCATAGAGTTCTCAAGATGAAGTGGCAAGGTAACTTCTAGGAATAAGTTGTTGATAACCATCCTCTATAAACTGCTAACAATGCAGCTGGACGTGAATTGGGTTGATGCAATTGCAAGGGTGTTTTGGTAAGAGGTTTTTTATTGTCTAATAAGACATCTCTTTTCTAGCTATTTAGCATAGCTCGTCTTGAGCTAGTAGGCCCATATCCTTAACGTTACAGTGCGACTCAAAACAGCTAGTTAGCTAAGCTACGTTGCTATCCACATTTTTTTAACACCACTAGCTAGATTGATCATATACTTTCTTTTGCCATTAGTTCCATGAGGCATATACGTTTAACCATTTTATTGTGAATGCTTTAGGGTATCTGTTATGCACACACCTGGTTATGATGTTTGGGGAGAGGCTATAAACAAACTAGCAAATGTCATTTAAGTGAGCTTGGAGCTAACGTAAGTTATCGATAGCTCAGTTTGCGAAAGGCTACGATAATTTTGCTTCTTGCACTGGTCTGATATTATTTTCTACTGTTAACTTTTACATCTCGCAGTTTTTGCATTACTGTTGTGTCAAACGTATGGATATGACAAAATAGCTGTCGAAACTCCATTTCGAAGTTTGCCTGATGTAACGGTAACGCTACGGTATATGGCTACTCATGATGCTTATGTTTACAACCTATCCCGACCGCAGGACCTTAAGCGAATGTGCTGTTGCCTTATGTGGTTCTTTAACAGATACCTGGAGGGGAGAAAACGAAAGAGTGCTACTCTTCAGCCTGTGCAGACCGTATCTTCTAAACTCCAGAGACAAACTTCATTCTCCTACCCACACACATGACCACTGCATTCCTCTCATGCTGGGCCAAGCGCCATGCCTGACCGGGATAGCGCCTACCTGGCAGGTGGTGGCGGAGGAGGCAGTGGCACAGGAGTGGGCTCAAGTATAGGTGAAGAGTCTGGTGCAGGCGCAGGCTTGGGAGGAGCAGGAGAAGGCTGGGGGGGCATTGGAGGAGGTGTTGGGGGAGGTAGTTCTGGATCTTCAACCATGGGTGGAGGAGGCGCTTTGGGTAATGGAAATGGCTGTGGGGGAGGAAGTGGTGGGGGGTTTGGCTCTGGTGCCGGCCTTGATGGCGTGTGCAGAGATTTTCTGCGGAATGTTTGCAAGAGAGGAAAACGTTGTCGCTTCCGACACCCGGACTTTAACGAGGTGCCTGACTTGGGGGTCCAAAAAAATGAGTTCATTTTCTGCCACGATCACCAAAACAAGGAATGTGTGCGTTCAAATTGCAGGTTCGTCCATGGCTCTAAGGAGGACGAGGACTACTATAAAAAGACTGGGGAACTCCCACTCAGGCTCAGGGGCAAGGTGGCTGCGGGGCTCGGCTTGTCTCCGACTGACCTGCCATTGAGTCGCGGGGAAGTGCCCATCTGCAGGGACTACCTTAAGGGTGAATGCCAGCGTGGCAACAAATGTAAGTTCCGTCACGTCAGGAAGGACTATGAATATGAACCGACGCGCGTTGGCGTTGGCGGCGTCATGGGTCCAGGCGGAGTGAGTGGAATGGTAAATGTCGGCGGGGTGGGAGTAGGAGGCACAGGCGGTGCCTGTGGGGGAATGTCGGGGCTGGTCAGCGCCACTGGTGGCAACATGATGGGAATGGGGTACTCCAACCTCGGGGGTTACAGGGATCAGGGCATGCCAGGAGGAGGGGGTGGTGTGGGAGGAGGTGGCATAGGAGGGTGTCTCTCGATGGGGGCATCTGGTCAAAGGCGCTTTGAACGGGCGTCTGTGTATGACCCCTTGTTTGAGAATGGCCTGTTTGAGGCGGGGCCTCTGGAGACTCCTATGGATCACGCAACGCTTCAGCTGAAGAGACGACGGCTGGAGGGGCTTCGGCTGGCCGATGGCGCCGGAGGTGGACACTATGAGCTGGGGGTGCAGGCCACCCTCCCAGTCCGCCCGCTGGAATACAGGATTCTGGAAGAAGAGAATGCTCTCCTACGGAGAAGAGTTGAAGAGTTGAAGAAACAGGTTGGTAAATAGGGTGAACTTATTGTGAAATATAGTATCAAACTTATCTCCACTTGAGGGTAGATAGGGAAAAAAATATTTTGCGTAAGGAATGCAAACAATGGTTGTGCCTTAAGAATGTGAACCAATTTAAGCTGGCAGATAGTGACATTCTTTTCATTTATTTTCTGCAGGTATCAAATCTTATCGCTACCAATGAGGTCCTTCTGGAGCAGAATGCACAGTTCCGGAGCCAGGCCAAGGTCATGACTCTCTCGTCAACCCCGGCGCCCTCGGAGCAGAGTCTGGCGCCCCCTGTTGGCTCAGTGAGCTCCTACAACCACGGCATCGCCCAAACGCACACCACCCTAAGCAGTGCTGGCCTGCAGCCTCGACCCGTCACCCAGCAGGACCTGGTTGCTCCCACTGGAGCTCCTACAGCCCCTCCGTCTAACACTGCCCCACCCACTGCACCCCACCTCAACCCCGACATCACCCCGCTGTCGGCGGCCCTGGCACAGACTATTGCTCAGGGGATGGCACCACCTGTTTCCATGGCGCCAGTGGCCGTGTCTGTGGCACCGGTCGCCGTGTCAATGGCTCAGGCATTGCCAGGCATCACTATGAGTCACGCTACCACTCCGATGGTGTCGTATCCCATCGCGAGCCAGAGTATGAGGATCACCACGATACCACATTGAGCCACGTGACTTATTGCCATGTGACAATGACCTGGTGCCCTAGATCCTTCATATATCCATATATTAACCCTCACACTCGAGCCACATCACACTTTATCTTTTATCTTTTATCTTTTGTTGTCATATCATGCTAGTCGTTTTGAAAACTTGTGTATAAAGTGGCTCGATTTCTGATATGACAGTTCAATGGCAGAACAAAGGCTTGTCTATTTGGAGGACCTGAACGTTCATCCTGATCTGCCTTTATAGGCGATGGCTTCTGAAATGGTGTGAACACCTTTTATGTCTTGACGTGTGAATATGTGTATGCCAAAAGGACTTCTGAAACGTTGGCATTGAAATACATGTTGGCAAATGTCAAAAAAGTATTTAACAAGAATCTTTGTTAATACAAACACATTGCCTTGGACAACATTAGTAATAATAAGCAAACAGACTTTATGCTACCAGGAGCTTGAGTTTCACATTTGTTATTGACTCTTTTCTGGCTGGCTGTGAGTTTGTTTGGTATTTTGCATAAAATGAACAGTCACAAACATGGCGTCCAGCACTTTTTATGATATTGTTTTGGCTGTGCCAGAAGACATTAAAACCCTCTCCTCTTACAGTACAATAATTATATGTGTATGCCTTCAGGAAGCTCCTAACAATGTGAATTCACGCAAAGCATTCCAATTGTAGATCAATTTCAACACCTTTAGGAACCTCTCCAGGAATTTCGGGAACAGATTACTTGGTGTCTGGCCCAGAGTGGATCTGCATTTAATCATCGAAAACAGGTACTATATTAATCTCATTCGGTTACCTAAAACGTTTTGTAAATCTGTATAAGACTGGATCTAATATGATTATACCAGACAAACAGGCATGTAGTGGAGGCTAAACGCCAATAAACAGTTTATCCACCGCTTATTAGAGTTTATCCACCCGTCAAAAGAGTTTATTCACCAATTGCAACTTTTAACATTAAAAAAAAAATACACTGTATCCACATCCATCACTATATGTACTGTACACTCAACACTCTAAGAACCATTTAATACCACTGGTATTGTTATAAACAATTGGACAATAACTTCCACCATCATGTTCTGAATGCCTTTTTTTAAAAATCCGATACTGCATGGCAGTACACCTCACCGTGATCACAGAATTCATAGATTACCCATGTCTTATTTTACCACTACATCCCTGCAGACAAAGTTGAGTTTGAGCAATGCACATCTATGTTGGAACACAGACCCTAGGCCGCTGACTACGGGTTTTGTGCTTCACATCTTTCAGAATATCACGCCGCAAGTAGCCTAGTCCGTTCACTAGTGGATTTCATTGAAAGAGAAAGTAGACGTTCTGAAAAAAGGCGCAATCTTTGGTTCAGTGTGTGTGGCGAACTAGTTTCTCAGCGGAAGCCATGAAACGGTAAAGGTCAACAAATTGATTTAAAAAGACATCATTTATGAAGTTGTTTTTTTTTCTCGTTTTGGCTTTGCATCGGGTTCGCGTCCAGTTTGACCTGTCAGGAGTTTCCGATAATGATAGCAATCTCGTGATGCTGATATTGAATTTTAATTTCTGCGCGTGCAAGCTTGAAGCTGTGACAGACTAGCCTAACGTTAGGCCTACTGGTTTTCATAGTTTTAACCACACCTTAGGTCTACTAAATTATTTAGTTAACCCTTAAAGGAGTACCGTCACACCGGTGTGACGGGAATGTTGAGAAATGAACATTCTAAAGAATATCTGGGTTCATTGAATTCAACATAGAATTTTAGAACCTTCAATTGTTGCAGAACTTAGAATGTTCAAAAACCTACACCTTTAAGGGCACCTTTGTCATTTCGCGTTTGTCCAGCCGTTCACCTCCGTGAACCTTGCGCCTCGTCATCTAAATTTATATTTCGGGATGGCGGAGATACAGACGGTTAGGTTCGGAAAGGTTACCGCCCCCCAATGTAGGGGAAAACATGCATTATAACATCACACAATGTAGTATGGGGAATTGTGTTATTTTAGGAACGATTCATATAGATTTTTGCAACTGTTTTTTTTTTTTTTTTTTACTTGCTAGGACCCCATTGAATACAAAACAGCCTGTTTCCAATTTTTTTCTTAATTTTCAGTGCCAAAATTCAAGATGGCGGACAATATATGCGGAAAAATAATATAAAGGCTTAAAGTGGTCAACTTTTTGATAAAGGCCTACACCTAATAAGGTAGACAAGTGAGATACAGACTATTTTCAAAAGATGTATTGCATTATTTGCCAAAAAATGTGGAGAAAAAATGGAAAAAAGAGAAAAAAATCTGCATCTTGTTTCATTATTGAAGAGTTCAACAAAACATTGTCATTGTCACTCAAGTAAATACTTGTATACTGGATTCCAGTTGCTGCTACTGGAAGAAACTTGAATCCATGCATTTCCACTGAATTATTTTTGGAATCTGATCCCTTATCATACCTGTTCATTCTTACTCGTTGCTCGACTTATCGTGACTAAATTCAAGATGGCTGCAAACGCTAAACTTCGTGAAGATACTGTCTGTATAAATCGTCTTGTAAGTAAACTACCAGTGCTTTTTCAAAGTTCTCAATGTCTCGTTTTAAATGTCAGGGCCCTCGGAAATTTACCAATGAAGTGTGGAGATACATTGAGCCTCGTAAATGGGTGTAAAACAGTGATTTATTTGCATGGCTAGCCCGATGCCGAAGCACCACTATTGAAAAAGCTGTTGGTAGCATCGGCTAACTAGCGCCAGATTTTGGAGTGCAGGGGACAAGCCGAGATGGGCTATGAGACATACGTTCACACTCGGTATCATGTTTCAGTACACTTTAGGTCAATATCACACCGGAATTCTCCTTTAATATTGGTGTACATCTCCTCAGAGCCTTCACACCTGCAAAGTTGCGTGAATGGTAAGTTGTTACTCTTGCAAGAACACCTTATACTGCATTGGCTGGTTCCACAACAGCCTCTGGTGCTGGTTGAAGTTTTGACAGAACAGGAGCACATTGCCCATCAACAATTTGTCTCCATCCCAGTGATAGTGAGTCAAGAATCTTTGGAGCAGGCACTGTATCTTGTGCCCAAACATTTGCTTGCCTGTGTGCACTCTTTACAGTGTTAAACATTCAGACAGAGCCCATGAGTAACAGGGGCTAGGAATAACTCCCAAGAATGGGAGAAACATATAGGATGAAACCTCAAGCAGATGCACGACTCAAGGGCCTGACCCATCTGCCTGGGCTCAGTTACAGGACAGTAAGGTCTATATACAGAGAATAGATCATGGTATTTAGAGCCTGAGGTATATGTTACAAAGTGGTTGGATGGTTACATAACCAGTATGATAATGCATGAATCCTATTTAGTGTTAAGTTCAAATAGTCCAGTGTAGGGGATGAATTGTCCATAGAATTAGGAGTTGTCATCGGGCAAATAGTGGGTCGCTAGGCTGCGCGGGCAGGAATCCGAGCATGGGGACAGCAATAGGCGATGGTAGGGCAATCATAGGGATGGGATTTTCCCGAGCTTTTCCACTCCCTGGTTGGGTTTTAGAGTTTTAAACAGGTTCCACCGAAATGTGTGTGTTTTGGTTTTGCCAAAATGACTTACTGCTACTGCCACCTTTGTGTGTGTGAACTGTGACTGGCCGTTTACATAGTTCAACAGCTTTATGACCAAGGTAGAGGATGAGGTTGGCTTTGGTTTCCTTCGATCCCAGGAAAGCTTTAAAGTCTTTGATTGGTGTAGAGTCTTGTATTATGTATCCATTATCATGTGCTTTTTCCCATTGTATGGACCTGTCTCGTCCTGTCTTTCATGGAGTTTGTGATGGTATAGTTGTTAAATAATAAGTATATGTCATTGTAGCCTCGTGCCTTACTTTCAACATTTTCAAAGAAGCATTCTGCCAGATCTTGACAACAGTTTATGTCACTTTTCCTGACAACCACCTCCTGCACAACAGCCATGCCATCTATTAAGATGCTATCCAATGTGTGTGTTAATTGCACTGAGCTAATCTCTGTAGATTGTTCAGAGGATGCCGTTTCTGAAACTAGTCACAATTCATGATGAAGGCAGACTTAGCTGTTGTGGGCAGCATTAGGCTTGCTGTTAACAGAATTATTGAAGACTAAAGAGCTCATTGTGGACTTCAGGAAGTCTAAAGCTAGCACACACACCCATTCTCATCAATGGGACTGAAGTGGACAGCTTCAGATTTCTGGGTGTCCACATCTCTTGGACCTCTCTTGGACCCTCAACACCTCTACCCTGATCAAGAAGGCTTACCAGCATCTCTTCTATCTGAGGAGGCTAAAGAAGGTCCACCGGCCTCCTCAGATCCTGGTGAACTTCTACCCCTGCACCATCAAGCGTATCCTTACCAACTGTGTCACAGTTTGGTATGGCAACTGCTCTGCCCACAACCGAAAAGCACTGCAGAGGGTGGTGAAAACTGCCCAACGCATTCCTCACTCCCCTCCATTGAGGCCATCCAGGGCAAGCAATGCTTGCATAAGGCTATGATGGTAAAAAAAGGAGAATCATAAATGATCAGACAAGTGCTCTCTTTGAGCAAGCACTTTCACTAAAGTCAAGTCAACTGTCAGACTCTGAAGACTTATTTGATCACTTTAATGCAAAAATGGCAAACATTATGGATGACATTGCTCCATTACAATTCAAGAAAGTTAAGGACAAACAGAAAGCACCATGGAGGCAAAATCCAGCAGTTAAACTTCTAAAAAGAGAGTGTAGGAAGACTGAAAGAAAATGGCGTAAATACAAACTTCAGCTCCACTATGAAATCCATAAAGAGATGCTCCGCATAACTCTGAAATATGCAAAGCAAGACAGTCTTTCTTTTCTAACATTATCAATAGAAGTTCAAATAACACTCGTATTCTATTTTCAACTGTTGATAAGTTAACAAATCCCCCCTCACAATTAGCGCCTGAACTTCTCTCAACTAATAAATGCAATGAGTTTTCATCTTTTTTTTAAAGGTAAAATTGACAAAATCAGACTCAACATATCTGCTCAATTACAAATTCAACAACCTGAACTTCCAGCAACAAACAGAGGGAAACTAAACTTGATGTCAGAGTTCAGCTTGATAGACTACGAAACACTTGAAAAAACGGTACAGAATCTCAGCTCTTCCACATGTGTCTAAGACACTCTGCCTACCAATTTCTTCAAAACTGTTTTTCACCTCATAGCGGCGGATGTCCTTCAAATTGTAAATGTATCACTGCTGTCTGGCACTTTTCTCAAGAAGAATAACCTGGATGCCTCCATGCTAAACAATTACAGGCCCATATCCAATCTACCTTTTATTGGCAAAATTATTGAAAAAGTAGTCTTTAATCAATTAACCACCTTCCTAACATCAAATCGGTATTTTGATTACTTTCAGTCTGGTTTTCGGGCAAATCACAGCACTGAAACAGCTCTCATTAAAGTTTCCAATGACATACGCCTCAACACAGATTCAGGTAAAACATCAGTCCTAGTGCTACTGGACCTTAGTGCAGCATTTGACACTGTTGATCACAATATTTTACTACACAGACTAGAACACTGGGTTGGATTTACAGGCATAGTTATCAGCTGGCTAAAATCATATCTACAAGAAAGGAGCTTCTTTGTTGCCATCGGAAACTGTACCTCAACACCAACGTCCTTGACCTGTGGGGTCGATCTTGGGGCCACTATTATTCAACCTCTATATGCTCCCACTTGGACAAATCATTCAAAATAATTTGATTTCATATCATAGCTATGCAGATGACACACAAATTTACTTAGCTCTATCACCAAACGACTATGGTCCTCTTGAATCTATGTGTCAGTGTATAGCACAAATCAACACCTGGATGTCTCAAAATTTTCTTCAGCTGAACAAAGAAAAAACTGAAGTAATTATATTTGGTAAAAATGAGGAAAGACTTAGGGTTGCCACTCTCCTTGACACAAAAGGGTTGAAGGCAAAGGATACTGTTAAAAATCTTGGTGTATTAATTGACAGTGATCTAAATTTCAACAGCCACATGAAAGCGAGAACTAAATCAGCTTTTTACCACCTCAAAAATATTGCCAAACTCAGAGGGCTGATGTCAAAACATGACTTAGAAAAATTCATGCATTTATCTCCAGCAGGGTTGATTACTGCAATGGACTGTTCACAGGCCTTCCTAAAAAGACTATTAAACAGCTTCAGGTGATACAAAATGCAGCAGCTAGGACTCTAACAAAAACTAAAAGAACTGACCACATTACTCCAATTCTTAAGTCCTTGCACTGGCTTCCAGTAAGTCACAGAATTGACTTTAAAGCACTATTGCTTGTTTATAAATCAGTAAATGGAGCAGGACCTAAATACTAATAAGATACTAATAACTAATAATAAGACATGCTTCAGCAGTACACACCTTCTCGTCCTCTCAGGTCCCAGGTGAAAAACCTGCTAGTAAAACCTACAGTTAGAACTAAACATGGTGAAGCAGCTTTTAGCTGCTATGCGGCTCAGCTGTGGAACCAACTTTCGGATGACATTAAAAAGGCCCCAACTGTAGCCAGTTTTAAATCTAGACTTAAGACCAAACTGTTCTCAGATGCTTTCTGCTAACTGTGCCGAGTTACAAATTCTGAATCTGCCTTCATAATTATTCTACTTTGTCTTTTATTACTTTTTTTTACTACTTTTGCCTTTGTTTTTGCTTACTAATTAGTCTTTATTTTTAAATGATTTTACCTTGTGTTTTATGTTTTCTTTTTATTATGATCTTTACCTTTTAACTATTCTTTGACTATATTGCCCTTCTATGCTTTTATTTCTTATTATTGTTTGGTTTTGTTTATGTAAAGCACATTGAATGACCTCTGTATGAAATGTGCTAATAAACTTGACTTGACTTGACTTGACTAAGGCGCACAGCAGGTTCAGAGGAAGCTTCTTTTTCTGCAGCTGAAGTCTAGCTCTCCATCCCAGTGACAACCAACCAACTAAGCCCCCCCACCCCTGTCCAATGCCTCCTTGCCTGTGCCTGTTGAGGTGTCCACGACCATGGCAACCTTGACAGGGACAACAAGGAGGCAGACCCCCCCTCCCTCCCCAATGTATGTTGTTCATACACATTACATAGCCATATTTATTCTGCTCTTGTAAGGTAACTGCTAATACACTGCACATATTTATATTACTCTAAACCTCTCTACTTTATATAAATCAACTGTATACTACTGTATACACTGCACTATTTCTTGACCTGTCTATGCACCACCTGTCTATACTTTGTACTTTGTACTCTATAATTTTTTGGGGCAGCCGTGGCCTACTGGTTAGCACTTCGGACCTGTATCCGGAGGGTTGCCGGTTCAAACCCCGACCAGTAGGCACGGCTGAAGTGCCCTTGAGCAAGGCACCTAACCTCTCACTGCTCCCCGAGTGCCGCTGTTGATGCAGGAAGCTCACTGCGCCGGGATTAGTGTGTGCTTCACCTCACTGTGTGTACACTGTGTGCTGTGTGTGTTTCACTAATTCACGGATTGGGATAAATGCAGAGACCAAATTTCCCTCACGGGACTCAAAAGAGTATATATACTATACTATATCACTTTGCACTTTTCTCCTTTTTTGCACTTCTGGTTAGACGCAATTAAACCACATTTTGTTGTCTTCATACTTGTACTCTGCAATGACAATAAAGTTGAATCTATTCTACTCTAATCGAATCTATTGGGGTGAGTGCAGAACATTACTTTAATTCAAATGATTATTAGGTTATGTGAAGGAAACTTTTAAATCAGTCAATGTGTTTTTCCGGGTATGCCAATAAATAGCATAAGGTACACCCATCACTGGTTGATAATCATCATGACATCTCATGTCACCCATGGTCATATTTATTACCTGGGACATTCCAGAATTAGAGGACATTTTGGCATTTACACTTCTTAAATAATTATTTTCTATTTTAACATTTTATGTTGAATATTTAAAAAATATAGGTCATAAACTACTAAATTATATGATTTGTCAAGCTCAGGCATCAACGGTACTTTTTCCACCTCAAATGTTTTATTTGCTGTGTACATGTAGTTATACGCAACCCTGTTACAAATACAAAATAGCATGAAAAAAGTATAGTTTTAAAATATTTTTCAGTAAATCCTTTTTCATTCAATAAAGGAAGTCATTTTACACTGAATAGTCATGATTTCAGGTAAGATTGTTAATATATATTATATATGTTAATTAGACTAACTATCACAGGCTTAATTATCTTCCATTTGAACAGTGACATACAGTTTTTTTTAATAATTCCAGTATCTATTCTCAAATATGCTCAGATACATTGTGCATATAATCATATAAGCTGTTCTAAGGACTATTGATGTAATTTTTTGTGTGATAGCAAAATTACTTACCATTATTTTAATAAAAATGTTTTTGTAACAGGGTTGCAAATTGAGTCATAACATCATAAATCTGTAGAAATCCATTAGAAATTCTGATATTAGGCCTATCTATTGCAAATAATCACAAATATCTAACCAAAATGTGTTTATTTTCAGCTCTAATTGAATCTCAACATGTATTGTAGCACAATATGCTGCAATGACGCTGTACTAACAGAAGAAAATCTGGCAATTTATTTAAAATATGTAAATAATGTTTAATTATACAAATACATTCATTTTTATAATTTCACTCAGCATATTTAATCATAAATATATCATAGTTAACAAAAAATACCCTGATAACTATGATAATAACCATGTTACTTTAATTAGAGTAACAGGGTTGCGAGTAACAGGGTTGCGAATTAATGCTAATATAGCATCTACCTTATGAACAGAAGCTAGCTATAAAATGTAGCTATTTCACCAAGGTCAAGGACCAATGTGGTTATACAAATACAGAAAATAAAAATTGAAATTATTCAACATTAATTTTAAAACATGAGTAACAGGGTTGCGTGGTTAAGCTTTACGTACTCAATTATCCCAGAAAAGTTTGAAAATATATTAAAATTGGAAGAGGACACTCACCTTTTGTCTACCCATGTTTTTTGAAAATGACTGGATGATGTCATTTCTTGTTTGTAATATGACATAATATTTTAACCCTTTATCAGCCAGGCAAAAATGGTATTGGTAACAGGGTTGCGTGCACATTCGGGGACACAACTTCATGGCACAATAAATAGTATTCAAAATATGTTACAATCAAATAAATTATTTTTTACAGATACAATAGATGCGTATCCACAAAATACTGCAAAAGATAATATATTAAAGACTTATTTTAGCTGTTCAATTTGGTTTAAAAGTTGGTCATCAGGAGCCGGGGACAGGATAAAAACCCCATTTTAAGGGGTGTTCCAGAACTAATCGGTATTTTTAATCATGTAAAGGAACCGCTTTTCCCCAGCAGATTATTATGTTTTGCTTTATGACAGTTTCACTTGCAGGTTATGTAAACATTTTTGTTATTTTGGACTTGAGTATTTGAAATATTAGGGGGGGACACCAAATGTCCTCTAATTCTGGAATGTCCCACCTAAGTCTTTCCATTTTATTAGAAAATGTATGTGTATAATGATAATACCTAACATATATCCATTTAAAATGTTTAAAAAGGCGATTATTTGCAATTTTTGGTGATATATCCGCCATCTTGGATTTTGGACCCGTGCAGTCCGGGAAAACATTGGAAACAGGTAGTTTTGCAAACTATAGGGTCTGAAGAAGTGAAAAAACATAATTAGCAAAAATCTATATGAAATGTTCCAAACACCTTTTTTTTGCTACATATTGCCCTGCACTAAAGGAAGTCAATGGAAGTCGTTAACTTACAGGGAATACATTGTTTTAAGATTATTATCTGGCTTTTAGGCATACAGTCATGGCTCGTTTATGTTCATTATCGTTTTAAACTCCATTGACTATTTGCAGCCAGGCAATTACATTTTTTTGCTTACATCTGTCACTGTCCGTCTGCTCAAAAAAGGTGGAGACTGTTGGATCCCTGTTCCATCCTCTAAAGTGCGCCCTTTCCCGTTCCGCATCCTACGCCCACCCACTGAAAAATTGCCATTGCATCTTGTTCTTACCGCAGTGGCATGTTGCATCTGACTGGCCCATTTAACTTGCAGTTAACTGGGCGTGTGTCATACAGTGAGGTAGACAACGACCAGTTGGGTCGAAAAGCTTTAGCGGTGCGCGGTATGAGGTAAATGTCACGAAATAAAACGGCATACTTTCGTGTTGACTCAGCTGGCATGCCACGCAGAATTAAGAATTGGCACCGAGTAAGGTATTTTCGCTAAAGCCAGTTTCTCTCGTTGAACATGCGTCGAAACGGGAAACACTACTGAAGGTCTGGAACACCGTTAGGCCGACTTTGGTAAACTATTTTCAGAACGTTTCATTTGCTAAGGCTGTGAACTTGCTAAACTCGCCAGTCGCCACGATGCAGAATGCGGGGCAAGATGGATCCAAAGGCACCGACAAGGCGAACACGGCCCTGTCCGGAGAAGATGCAACCGACAGCCAAATAGAGACCCAAAAAACACCAGGAATAAGCGCAACGGCTGTCCTGTGGACTTTTGGGAAATGTCTGAGTGCCCTTCTGCCAGTATACTTAGCTGGGTATTATCGAATAAGCACCAGTTTGGTGGTGTTCGGGCTTATGGTCTATTCCGGTTGGAAGCATACACGCGAAGCTAAAGAGACACGACTGAGGTCTGCTATCCACTTATTGAGCAATGAGCAGGAATACACATCAACCAAAGTATTTAAAAGCAAACGGGACCTTCCTGCATGGGTAAGGACATTTCCAAAATAGCGTCCGCAAAGCAATTTTTTTTACACTTTCTTGGTTTGTGAGCAGTAAACACACATGAACAAAACACTTTCATCTAGACCGCTCTAACTTCATGAGGATAGCTAGGGCCTCTGGCCTATCTTTAAGGAAACTATATCACAGTATGTAATGTCTAATTCCTGTTGGTTTAATTTCTGTACTGTAATTGTGATACTGTCCGTGTTCATCCTAATATTATGTCATCCATATACTGCAGAATCGATCACTGCAGTTGACATTTTCGTACCATTTACAGTTACAAAAAGGCAGATAGGGTTCCCGAATGGCAAACTCACCAAGGACCAAACTCTCAGTGAACATTATGAGTGGCCTAATATTTTAAATCATATAGATTTGTTTATTGTAATCAATTGTCTGTGTAGGTTTTGAAAGAAATTTCACATAGCCACCCCTATCTTGTTTGCAGGGGGTTATTGACATTCCCCCTAGAAAGTTTGTATGACTTTTAGACTTTACATTCCCATCTTTGTCCCTATATTTGGCAATTCTAGATACGTTCTGTATGGGAGGGGGCGACATGGGTGGGGCCAGTGTAATACACTGAGTGTATCACACTGAAAGAAAGGAATGGAAATTTTATTCCATTTATAAATAAACTGAAAATTAAATGTTGAAGTAGTTGGCTGGAGAAAGATGAATTCAGTTCTGCAACAGTGATTGTTGAACAGCATCACTAATGATCTATTTGGTGGTACATCTGTTACTTAACCCTTTATAAAAGTGCAAGACCATGAAAATGAATAAGGATCTGTTGCCCAAATGTTTTCATTCAAAAGAAAAGACTGCAGACATTGACGTTTGACATGTTGACATTTGTATCTATTGCAGGTCAATTTCCCAGATGTTGAAAAGGTGGAGTGGCTGAATAAGGTACTTTAGTTAACCTTTACACGTCTTTGAATTCCTGTCATTGCACCACAACATTTTGCCACAATGAAATGTATTGCACAACTTTAAACAATAGGCTCAATTTAGACACAGAGGCAGATGCCGTCGTCCTTAACCAGCAATAAAACAGTGTATTCATTTGTAGGAAATCTGACCTTTGAAATTTATAAAAACATTTTTAAAAAACTACGCACACCACACTGATGTTGGAGCCCTCTTCTCCAACTCGAAACAGGCCCAGACTACTTTACCTAGACCCCACCCAAACCACCCTGTACCAAACCCCGCCTTATTCGAATGCATCTCAAGTTTCTCAGCTGATTATATCCTGGAACATAATTTGCCCCGAGGCTGCCAGAGAACTGTGCTGCCCAACAAAGTCAGCTCTTGGCGATTCAAATATGAACATGTGCGCACACAAGCTCCCACCCCAAACACACACACACACACACACACACACACACACACAAATACAAATCTAACATGGTGCAGCTGCTGTGCTGATAGACCGACGGCCATGGGGCGGCTGTTTACACATAAATGGCTAGCAACGGGTGTGATATGCACCAATGTAACCATGTAACCCCCCACCTATCCGTGGCCTCTGTTCCTGTACTAATCCCCTCCATAGAAGGGAGTTGGGGAGCGCTACAGCTAAAGCACTAGCCTCTTTTGTTAGCATTTCCACATTAGTGCTGGCTGAGTCACAGGAAGGAGGAGGAGGAGGAGGAAGTGGATACCCCGAAAACCAATCGAATGCTAGCATTTATTCACCCCCTCCACACCACTCAGACTTCAGGCTCCTAGTCTAAGAATAGAACTAAGTAAGCCAGACTGAATTTATGGTGTAACTTCAGGCACAAGCAACATTTTTCTGGCAAACCAGCGATTTGAGAGTTTGATTACAAAAAGTAAAGTAAAGTAGTCTTTCTGTGATGCTTTTTTATATAGAAGGACCAATGCGCCTGTTGCTGATTCACTTCTGACTAGCTGTGCCACATGTTTTCCATTTGAGTAGTTAGGCTATGCAAAACAACAGTGCGTCTTCTTCCAGACTACTACTTCTGCATCACTGAAAACCACAAAATCTTAAACAAGGAAGTGTTTCCATGACAGCGTTGTAAACACTGTAAATGCAGCGGGTACTCCTGTGTAGAAGTGTCTTGCATGTCTCTGGACGCTAAACACAAGTCATCGGTGCATAGATAATTGTGTTTATTTTAGGCCTTGTGCTCCATGCCTCTTGACTTTGCTCTGTTCATACAGCAGCCTCTGCCTCTCATTGACACTTGATGGTAGCAAGCCTGTTATGAACATTTTTATTTGATCTGTTTGATACTGAGCCTGTTTGGATACTGGGTGGATTCCTGCATGGTGCAAAGTAGTGAAGACAGTTGAATACCAGAGGATTCACATGATTGACATGAGTTTGACAAAAGTTTAATGACTAAATGACATAGTTTCATGCCTTCGTTGTTGTTGTTGTTGTGTGTCTGTGTGTGTGTCTGTGTGTGTATATGTGTGTGTGTGTGTGTGTGTGTGTGTGTGTGTGTGTGTGTGTGTGTGTGTGTGTGTGTGTGTGTGTGTGTGTTTGTGTGTGTGTGTGTGGTGTGTCTGTGTGTGTTTGACTGATTGGACCTCTCCTACTCTTTACATCTCTCAGGTGCTACAGCAGGCATGGCCATTCATTGGTCAGTATCTGGAGAAGCTACTGATAGACACAATTGCTCCTGCCATACGCGGATCCAACAACCACCTGCAGACGTTCAACTTCACCAAAATCGACATGGGAGACAAGGTGCAACTCTGAAGCCCTGTCATTCATGGCACACTGTCTCAGCTAAATTTCACCAGATGTGTTTTCTATTTAATTAATCATTTTTCATCTTTCTGTTTGTGTGTGTTACAGTCTATGAAGGTTGTAGGGGTGAAGGCTCACACAGAAAATGACAAAGGTCAAGTTCTACTGGATGTTTACATCAGGTGATTTTATACTGATTTCTATCTTTATCATAACATCATGTCATGTCCGACATGTACAGTAAAAAAAACAGTAAAAAGACACACATAATTGTGTATACTCTGCATTTGCACCATAGTGTTTCCTTAGTTCACTGACATATCCATGTCTCCTCTCCCTATCACAGCTACGTTGGCAATGTTGAGATTAACGTGGAGGTGAAAAGGTATTTCTGCAAAGCAGGTGTGAAGGGAATCCAGGTGGGTTGATTTGCATCCATATTTGCATTGTCAGTGAATTCAAGTGGTGATTGAGAGCTGGCCCTCTAGGCTTTGCTTTGTTTTAGATAGATAGATAGATAGATAGATAGATAGATAGATAGATAGATACTTTATTGATCCCCAGGGGAAATTCAAGGTCTCAGCAGCAGCATACGTACAACACAAACACATTCTTTAACAGCAGAAAGAGTAATTAAAGTATATAATATAAAAACACAACTAAGCAGTAAGGACAGTAGAAGATAAAGAATATGCTAAATATACTAAAATACAAATTATACTAACACATAATACAATATATAAAAATATACTAAAATACAAATTACAAAAATACAAATTATACTAACACTTAATCTAAATCAATTCTAAAAACAGTATCCACATAGTAGTGATTAATAAATCAGAGGCGCTTGCAATGACTGAGGCAGGGACTGAGCCTGTGATTCTCTGTGCATAGTAAGGTATGGTAAGGTGCTCTAAGGTGCTCTGTGTGAATGAGTGTCATGGTGGTAGTGCAATGGTGATAGTGGCCATGGTGATAGTGCAAATGAGTAAGTCAGTAAGTTTTGTTTTGCCTCGAGCATTGTTCTTCCTAGAATAACGCTCACTGAGATGAACACGAAACAATGGAGGAGTGAGATGTGTATGGTCTAGTAGGGATAATTCTTGTCATTGCGGCCACTTCTGCTTTGAAAACAAACGCATTGGACAACTGAAGTAAATTATAAAATTACACCAAATATTCGGCCATTCAGTCGAGTCATTTCTCTAGAGCAAGCTGGTAGTTTTTAAGGGAACTCACTCATTCCAGCTGTCATCAACTTTAGACTGTAATGATTTTTCTAGCTCATCAAGAATAGCTATAGACTGCACTTTATGTCAAGAGGAAATGATGATACTGCGATGTCCAGAACAGAGTAGAAACACTTACATAACACTTCAATTAAACTATTTTTATTTATTTTATTATTTTATTTGTTTTTACTGCCTTTCATTGCAGCTACATGGAATGATGCGAGTCATTTTGGAGCCTCTGATCGGAGATGTGCCTATCGTGGGTGCCGTTACCATGTTCTTCATTCGCAGGCCTGTGAGTTGGTCATCCTTCTATTTGCCTGTCCGAATCATTCACTCATCCCCGTCCTTTATAATTCTAATTCATCCATCCGTCCACCTTGTACTTGTGGCTTTTCATTTGTGTGGAAGCTGAGAGGTATACTGGCTGGCGGTGGTTTTTGTCTGAGTAGTTCTTAGGCATTAAGCTTCCCCATAGGCCTATGTTTTTTTGACTCACTCAAGGGTCTTCTCTTCCCCTCTTGTGATCCTGCAGAAATTGGATATCAACTGGACCGGGATGACCAATCTGCTGGACATTCCTGGACTGAAGTGAGTGAATCAGGTCACTGATGTGATCTGGCTTCAGAGTTTATGCTTACTGCAAAATGGAATGAAGTGTTCTTAGGTCCTTTATTCAGGAAAGACTTTATTTATTTGTTTGTTTGATAAAGTATGTGTATGTTTTTGTTTGTGTCTTTTTCAACCCTTAGTGTGATGTCAGACTCTATGATCATGGATATCATCGCCTCTTTTCTGGTTCTGCCCAATCGACTGACTGTCCCTCTAATTCCTGATCTGCATGTTGCCCAGCTCCGCAGTCCTTTGCCTAGGGTAAACACACACACACACACACATACAGTACACACGATTTCTATTCAGCCAGGGATCTCTTGCTGACACTTGCTGCTCATTCTTACTTACAGTTCATTAATAGTTGGCACATTATGCAGTTTGCACCAAGGCAGGTGGTTGCTTTAGCACGCACTTGTTGCAGTCTTCATACCACCTCACCCAACTACTTGTTCTTCTCCTGCTTGTGGGTAAAACCACACAGGAAAGGCAGGCACGCTTTCGCTGAAGACAGCACACGCACTCACACACACCAACGCACACACACACACAATCAAACAGACCTATACCTTTGTTTCTTACTTCTAACTCTCTCCGTCTCTCTCTTCTCTCTCTCTCTCTCTCTCTCTCTCTTTCTCACTCTCTCTCTCACACTCTTAGGGAGTTGTGCGTATCCACCTGTTGGAGGCTGCTGACCTGGCCGCTAAAGATAACTACATAAAGGGGGTGATTGCAGGCATGTCTGACCCTTATGCCCTCTTGAGAGTGGGCCCGCAGTCCTTCACGTCCCACCACGTGGACAACACCACGTGTCCCAAGTGGGCCGAGATGTACGAGGTGAGGCTGGATGTGACGTCCGAGGCCAGACAGCTTATCTGATGTGGTGACACACACAGACGTTGCCTAAGTTCTTCTGAAATGGAGAGATGTTGAAATCTGTCCACACAGCCACTGCTTACTGTTTTCGCATGGTTGTGTGGTGTGCTTTTGTAGTCAAATCATTCACATAATTGTGTTAATAGAGTGGTTGTGTGCATTCAAATGAGGATGTTTTTTCCTTTTTTCCTTCTTTTAAAAATGTTACCATGTCTCACTTTACCATATGGCCATTTTTGTGCCCATCTGTATGCGTGTGTGTCTGTATGCGTGTGTGTCTGTATGCGTGTGTGTCTGTGTGTTTGTATACTTGTGTACATGGGTCTGTGTATTTGTGTGTATGTGCATGTGTGCCTGCTCGTGACTGTGCCAGGTCATTGTTCATGAAGTGCCTGGTCAGGAGTTGGAGGTGGAGGTGTATGATAAAGACCCCGACCAGGATGACTTCCTGGGAAGGTACCATCTCCGTGCCTGTTCTGTGTTCTCACTCATTTTCAACCCTGATTCATTTGTTCTTTGTGGGAATGTTCTGCACCTTTTCACTCTCCTCTCCTCTCCTCTCCTCCTCCTCCACCGTTTCTCCCTAGGACCAAGATGGATTTGGGCATTGTGAAGAAATCTAAAGTTGTGGATGAAGTGAGTGTGCTGTATCTGTGTGTCTCATCTAAGATTAATACTGTTCATAATGAGGCCTTGTTATGTTCTTGTCCCGGATTTAGTACTAACACATGAATTGCAGTGTATATGTCCATCCAGTGCATTGGTGTTACATTTGTGTGGGTTTGTGTTCCTTAGTGGTTCCCTCTGAAGGACACTAAGACAGGCCGTGTCCACCTCAGACTGGAGTGGCTAACTCTGGTGAGCAACACAGACCAGTTGGACGAGGTAAGAAAGGCTACGCTCTCCTATAAAGAGGCTGTGAAGTGTGGATACACCCTAGGACCATATTTGTTCATGACCAAAAAATTCAAGTGAACAATATGAGTAGATAAAATAATTCATCACAGTTTTATTTCAGCTTTATTTATATAGTGCCACAGCATAACAATACGTCTCAAGCGTCTGTACAGAGTCTGGTGTGAACATCAGCTTTGATGAAAGAATGAGCAGAACCTTTTTTGATATTTATACTGGTGGTTACAACAGAGTGAACTCTTCTTTTTAAAGTGGACTTGTTTTTTCCTTGCCTCAGGTTATCAAGAGGAATTCTACCGTGAGCAGTAAAACCGCGGACCCTCCCTCGGCGGCCATCTTGGCTGTGTATTTGGACAAAGCTGAAGCCCTGCCTGTGAGTGAGCTCTATTCCTTCTCCTCCCTCAGCCTGCACAGCCTTGTTTCCTGTCTCTCCACACAGTCACGGTCACGGAGGGAGAAGTTATGCCTCATAGCAGATCTAAACTCTGACTTGTCCCCTGCTCGTGGTCTTGCCATGACAAGAAGTATTTAAAAACTGGTCCCAGATCTGTAGTGGCTTGCAGTCTTGTCAAGAGAATTCCATCTTGGCAGAGTTTCAGATCATTATGGTTTAGGCTATTGTGTGGGGCGTTCTGGGTTTTAATATGTTTTCCTGATTCTTGAGATACTCAGCCTTGGCCAGCTCTGTGTTGTGTTTCTGCTTTGAATTTGAGGAAGTGTTACTCCCATTTATTGGTTTAGGGATTGTTATGCAAGACACACAGCATTTAGACGTTAGATTTTGTTTTTGCTGACAAGCATTAACCTTGAGGATGCGACTTAAAACCACACTTTATTCATTCAATACCTACTCTGCATTTCAGAATGATGTGAAAATGGTCTCTAAATACAAGCAGTGCATTTTTTCTATCCAAGAGGAACATAGTCCATTATGGTTATGGTCAAGAATTTATCTGACACTTCTGTCTAAAGCACACTAACTTCCTAGATACTAACGGCTTTGCGTTTCATGTTTCAGTTCTACAGACACTTGAATACAATGGATAATATGAAACCCATTTTTTGTAATTCAGTTTCCTTTTATGATAAACCACTCTACATTACCGTCAAGTGTGTGCATATTTGGCAACATGCTATCTAAAAGTGATCTGTACTTGATTTATTTGATATTTACTTTGTAAAATGTACAGTAGAAAAAATGACTGCAGTGCCTCAAAAGTGAAGGTGCTAATGTGTTGTTGTTTCTGCAGATGAAGAAGGGCAACAAGGAGCCCAGTCCCATGGTGCAACTGTCTGTGCAGGACCTCACCAGGGAGAGCAGGGTACGCTACACATAGGGCATGAGTTTACACAACAGTGTGGTTGACTTCAACATGGCGTCATCTGAGGAGTAACAAGGTCCTAGTGGACTGGAAAATTCAGAATTATTTTTATTTTATTTTATTTTATTTTATTTTATACTATAAATAATGCATTTTATATTGTTTTATATTAGTTGATGCAAAAAAATTGAATATTTCATATGGACCTTGTTAGTTCTCCGTTGCTTAACCTTTTTGAAGTATCTTCTTGTGAATGTAGAAATGCCATAGATTGATGTACTTTTCCACTTGTAATTTCCTCTCCTTCTCAACTTCTCAATGGCACAGACCGCCTGGAACACAGTGAACCCAGAGTGGGAAGATGCATTCACTTTCTTCATTCAGGACCCTCACAAACAGGACATAGACATACAGGTAGACTTCACTAAACCTACGTATGTAAGCACATTTCAATGGGGTTGTTATACAGTCACGGCTAAACTAGCTGTTTGCTTTTTAATTATATACAATGATACTATTGCATATGCTATTGCAATATAAAAAATATTCTCTACTCATATGGAATAATATCGGTTCTCCTACATATATGGAATGATATCTATGGCATCCACACTAGTTTGAGAAAGACTAGTTTGAGGCAATACTATTTAGTGCCAAAATGACACCTGTTTTAATATATCTGACTCAAAATGCCTCTTGTGTCTTTGTGTCAGGTGAAGGATAATGACCGTGTCCAGTCCCTGGGCAGTCTGACCATCCCCCTGTCCCGCCTTCTGGCCCGTTCGGACCTGAGTCTGGACCAGTGGTTCCAGCTGGACCATTCTGGGTCAGCTAGCCGCATCTACATCAACGCCGTACTCAGAGTGAGTCCTCGCAGTGACCAATGCTCAGAGGACCAATGGCAGATCAGAACCAGTCTGATGGAGAGAACGCTTATCAACCTTTACGTTTCATCATTATGTTAAAAAGTTCAAAGAAGGAGACATTTTGGACTATGTGGTGGACGTGCTGGATATTGTTTTTGCATTTGAGTTGAGATTTAATTGCCGTATTAATTCATGCATGTCTAAGCGTTTTTCACCCTGTCTCTCGTTTGCCAGGTCTTGTGGATAGATGAGGCGCATCTTCAGACACCTCTCAGCTCCAGTGACTCCACGGGCACCAAAGCAGCTGCGCGACCCCAGCAGACTACACCGGATGCCAACTTTGCCAACAAGGTAATGCCATTATCGGTCGCCTTACCAGTAACACTGTTCCCTTTGTAATCCATTTCTAGTCATAAAGGGAATACATAGAGAAATACAACAGTGCCAAATATCACCATTAATCAAAATGAAGTAGACGCAAAGGTGTGGAATCGTAATGATATTGTACACTACTTGTTGTGTAGTGCACAATATTCTAGCATTCATAGCATATCACTCTACAATCTAACATTGTTGTTGTTGTCACAAAAGGCTGGCTGTACAGAATTCAGAGTATTGTGCACTTTATAATATTTGCCCATAGGGGGTGCTACGGATCCATCTGGTGGGGGCTCAGAATCTGGTCGCCAAGGACAAAGTGATGGGGATGATTAAGGGGAAGAGTGACCCGTATGTCAAAATCAGCATCGGAGGCAAGACTTTCAAGAGTGACGTGATCAAAGGAAATCTGAATCCCAACTGGAATGAGATGTATGAGGTACGGCACTGTGTCATTAGTCATTTGTAAGTGGCACAGCGCTCCCCTGTTGCTAACCAGTGTAATGACAAGTTGCATCATTGAAGGAAGTGAAGTTTTAGCACTCCTGTTACCTTAAAAGTACCTACAATCAGGCTTGGAATTTCACCATTTTGGGGGCAAGGCCACTTGGCCTTCAGTTGGGCATATTTGGTGGGGGGCACAAAGGCCACATGTCAGGGCACCAAGGCCAAAGTTAACTATACAGTAGTAGGCTATAAAAATGAGTGAAATTGTATTTAGCCTATTCAATAGACCTGCATCACTGTATGAAACAATAACATGAAACTGAAACATCACTGTATGTTCAAAAACATGAAACATGACATATTACATAGAACTGTAAATCATCTGATCATCTAATATTTACAGATATCTAGGCTATATTTAACATTTATTTTATTTTAGGCCTGTTATGAAATAATGTATTGAACAATTTAAGCACAGCTCAGCGCATGCTTAACATTTTGTGATCATTAAGGCTACTTTAACAAACTCTTAGTCAGCTGTATATCCTCTGATTTTAATAGTTACCGACATCTAGGCGATATTTGTAACATTTATTTTGTATTTGGTATTTTGAACGAAGGGTTCGTTAAGTATTCCAAAATGAATGGGTAGGGAGATGGGCGCAGATCCTAGAATATATGATTCAATTTAATCATAGTATTTATTTGTATCGCGCACCGTTCACCAAACGGCTAACACCGTTTAAAAGCTGAGAAAAAGCTCTTTCATGTGATGTGATACTTGTTATGCCTGTATGATGAGTAGGCTACTTCGCAAGCAGTTCAACTGAGAAGAATGGGAATCTGGACGCACTTACTTTCTTGCCGTGCGCTGTCACTTTTCCACTGCGTAAAACGCTACATTAATTTGCGCTGTGAATGCTAATATTATTTTGTCAGGCCATAGGCTAATAAAATACGCTATTAGTCGGACGCAAACCAGAATATTGAGAGAAGGGGGCACCAAGGCCACAGTGGCCTGTAAACCTCTGATTTTTAAAGGGGCATCACGGCCAACGCAAGGGTCTACGACGGCCATGGCCGTCGTGGCCGCCGTGAAATTCCTACCCTGCCTACAATAGAAGTTCATTCAGAACACAAGGACAACTTATTAGGCAACTGAAGTTAAATTCAATGTGCACAAAAGCACTATTCTATGAGTTATGGGTAATCTATCCAGAGGCTAATGAAATGCACTGACTGAATAACTGACTGAATAACTAACAGATTACAGAGTTTTTATATTGACAGATTTTAAGCAGCAGGATATTTCTGAACAGACTTTTTTTTCAAATGCCAGGTGGTTTTGACCCAACTACCTGGACAGGAGCTCCTCTTAGAGATGTTCGACAAGGATATGGATCAGGATGACTTCATGGGCAGGTACTACATTGAGGGAATCTCCTGATTTGGTATTTTTGTAGACTATCATTAAAGCAATTGAGGGTTGTTTCAAAGTCTTGGTCAGTAGTTAGTACTAGGTTGTATCCTAAGGTTGTATTCCCTTTTGCATTCAGGCTCAAGATCAAACTGAGTGACCTGATCAGTGCACAACATACAGATGAGGTAAGCACAATCTTTTTGTTGTTTTGTTGGAAACAACAAAAAGAAGGAGCCTATTATGTCACAAAATGTGTAAAAGAAGAATAACTTCATAATGGATCGTCAACCACACCTGAAGTGGAAATACATCGAATCAATCTATGATCATTCTTCTCAAGTATGGGTTCAGAAACCTATTCCTAGCTCTTCCCTTTGTTATGATAGTGGTACACACTGAGTGATGTGAAGTCTGGTCGTGTTCACCTGGTCATGGAGTGGCTGCCCACGGAGTCCGAATCAGATCATTTGGAACAGGTGAGAGCACCTTCAATTTTAACACTGCTTTTTTTATGTCTGCTATAACTGCTAATCGGTATCTCTCAGAAAACCAAATGCAAACGGCGCGGCTTGGATCCTGTCCCATCACATAGCTGCAATAGGCATGTTGAAGCGTAGCTCTGGACCCAAGAGGAATGTAAACAGTCTGGCTTTGTCTGTCATATTTACGCCATAACAATATCATGTGCATCATGTGCTGGCAGGTGCTGCACCATCAGTCCCTGCAGGCGTTCAAGAACAAGGCCGTCCCTTCTGCCGCGCTGCTTTTCCTGTATCTGGAGCGCGGTCATGACCTGCCCGTGAGTGCCCACACCCTCAGGCTCTCTGATAAGGAGTCCACATGCATAAAGAGGACCCATTATGCTCACTTCATTATGTTTATCGTTTTATTTTCAGGGTTTTATAGATTTGATTTATATGCTTACATGGGGTTTTATAGATATAGATTTATATGCTTACTTGTTCCAATGTTGCTTTATTTTTTGTACATCTCTGTTGACCTTCTGTCTGAAATACTCTGTTAGAGCTCCTGTATCTTTAATGGCTTTCTAGCAGATAAGGAGACAGCACTTTCTAGCAGATAAGGAGACAGCACCCCCCCCCCCCCCCCCCCATAAATGCAATAGGCTGACACCAGACATAATTTCACTGCATTTCTTACTTCCAGTAACTATATGCATGTAACAATACACTTCCTTGTATCCTTGTATCCTTGTAGCATGTTTAAGAATTTAGTAGGATGCACAGTTTATTTCATTCATGCTGTTTGTGGAATTTATTGAAAGTGTTTGTTTCATCTCTGTGCCCACATTTCAGCATAAGAAGAGTGGTAAAGAACCAAAGGCCGCAGCTGAGCTTGTCGTTGGAGGAACGTCCTACAAAACCAAGGTGTGTTTTTTTGCATGTAAAAAAGAGTATACTTAAGCAATAAGCCACTCGAGTCAAATATGACAAATTTTCATAAAGTAAAGGCACAGCAACTAGAAATATAACGTGTTATTCCTAGATAATCATTCTTCCACTAAGAAATATATTTGAATGTATATGAATGGTTGCCAAGCGACGTCGAGACGCAGCTACTTTAACTTTTGTATCAAGTTATGCTAGCGCAGTAATATAGAACGAAATGCGGTCAAGGTGTATGTTTATGCTGGATTTACAACGGCATCGAACGCGATTCAGCCAATCACAATCAAGGACCGGAACTATTAGTTTTAGAATATAGCTTTGTGTTAATTAAGAACAGGGCCACTTCTGTGTTTGAACACTAATGAGTGCTCAACTCTTCCTGCTTGTTCTGTAAAGGTCTGTGAAAGGTCCTCGTCTCCTCAGTGGGATGAGACCTTTTACTTCCTGGTTCGCGACCCCAATGAGGAAATGCTTCAGGTGAAGGTAAGTTACGAGAGTGAGGCGTATATATGTGGAGGCCTTTTACCGATACTCTCCATCACACGGCCCTCCAGTAATTTCATTCATTTAGCCTGACATGGATACTAAGGCTACAGTCCTGGGTTAGTTTTCCCCTGACAAATCAAATTGTCAGCTATTTTGAGGCAAATTGAGTTTGTGTCACAATTGTGTGTACCGCTGAAGATACATATCAGAAGCATTGACATTTTAATAGAGATGACATTTCCAGAGCTCCTTGATGTGGGGTGCTCTGTGATACTCAGTATCCTAATGCCGTCATTACCAAATGTTATGCCATTTATTAGTCTGGGAAATTGCCTCAGCAGAAAACGCATTACCCAGTGTTGTCCCGGGCACTGTTTTCAATTTGAGATTTCCATAACGGACGTCAACACAGTTCGTCTTCTCACTCTGACATTAGTGTATTCTTAAAAGAAAACTTGTTTTTACCACAGACTACTCTTGTTATTGAGATCTAGCGGATTAAATGTACCATTGTACATTGTAAAATTTACATTACGAAGCAGCTTGATACTTGCTTTCCTCTCCACAATTAACATCAAGAAACAACAATTTATTCAGGTACCCATTTAGTCCTAATACAACATTCTTTTTCCAGCTGTCGAGCAACTGGGAGCAGGCTCTGGGCTCACTGGTGCTGCCTGTCAGAGAACTGCTGTCTGAACCGGGGCTGATCCTGGACCAGTGGCTGAGCCTAGAGGGATCACCTGCCAGCCAGCTTCTGCTTAGAGCGGAGCTCAAGGTTGGGTACTGTTCCTCACGCACGCACGCACACACACACACACACACACACACACACACACGCACGCGTGCGCTCACACACGCACACGCACACAGCTTATAAATGTTTATAAGTATTTTTTTTTTTTAGGGGTCATGACCAAAATGCATTTGCATCACAGAAAGAGAAGAGATGCTTTGTACCAAAGATGAATGATTAAGCCACTAGCTAATTTCCATCTCCATGCTTTGTGCTGCTTTTCGCACATTATACACTAACAACACAGTCGTATAAGGTCACAAAGTCCATATTTCCTGTGTTGTGTTTGATGCATTTTAGCATAATGGAGTCACTGTTTGACACAAACATCGATGCTCAGTTGTCAACACAGGTTGTTTCTCCCCGGTTGCATCACCGCCTTCATTCTCAGCCTGACAGCAGGCACCTAATTTAGCGGCACCTTACCAAATCACAAAGGCTCCAAGTAAATGAACATGACTTTATATTTTGTTCCAGATTCTGAGTCCCAAAATGGCCATAGGTGATGTGGACCATAAAGAACCACCGAAAGCTTCCAAGAGCTTTATTCCTGAGAAAAAGCCAGAAGTGGACACTGTTCAAGGGTGAGGAAGAGATTTCTGTGCACACCTGGTTTCACATAGAAGAGAAGATGTAGACCAAATGTAGATGCACAGAAGTCTATTTATAACAGAACAATATCATCCGTGCAACACCTGATTGTGCAACATCCGACTGTGACCTGTGTGATGACTCAACTGCAGCAAATATTGTGACCGTGTATCTCCTTCATTAACACAGACACGACTCATTTGAAGTTTTTTACTTAAGCAATAAGCCCCGAGAGGCCGTAGGTTACACTGATTCTACAACAGCTAAGGGGCGTTGTTAGGCACAACACGCTAGCGGAGTGCCTAAAACCCCTCTTACAGTACCTGTTATAGAATCAGTGTAACCTACGGACTCGAGCTTATTGCTTTTCTAGAACTGTTTCTATAAATATACCTGGCAAAGTTTCATAAAGTAAAGGCACAGCAACTAGAAATATAACGAGTTATTCCAAGATAATCATTCTTCCGCCAAGAA
>NC_055960.1:10696085-10708585 GCF_018492685.1 Alosa sapidissima
TGTTTGGACACATACACACACACAAACAAACACACGCAGGCATACACACACACACACACACACACACACACACACACACACACCACACACTAAAACAAGCAATCGTGTCTTAACACAACTCGAGTAGTGAGATGCTGTGTTTTTGTGCATGTTGTGCACTGTGTCTGGTGCAGGAAATCAGTCTGTCACTCAGTACCACTGGCTACCGAGTTGATTTTCATGGCCATTATTCTCAAGTACGCTAATATCCAGTTGTAAGGGGGGTGTCTCTATTCCCAGAAACTGGTAGCTGCTTCTCCACTCTGCATTCTCGACATCCAGCATACAGGCTTGCCTTGACATTTCAAATCTCTCTGCTACACATGCGAAAGGATAATACAATCATAATAATATACTGTAATGCATTTTTAAAGACATCATGTTTTCCAGACAGAAAGCACTGGCAGCTTTTTTTGTTTTATGTAAATCAGAAAGATGTGAATATAGGGCTTTGCAATGCCACACCATTTATCCATTCACTGCTGTAAACTAGCTTTGCTTCAGGGATCATGAGCGTTATTCGTACATGAAAAAAAGCTGGCATACAATATAATGTAATCACAGACTGACAATCCTAACATACTGTATACTGTTAAGGACTATATACAAGAACAAAACACCTTGAACTAAATATTCAAACAACACACAATTAAAATGTTGTGCCGATATTTATTGTGGAATCTAGCCTATGTGTTATCCTCTAGCTGTAATTATTCAGATAGCATTCACAGTGTTAGTCTGTTTGGTATTGGTATTCTGCGATCACCCTAATGAATAATGCACATTATGTACAAACATGCCGTCTACACACTCTCCCTGATCAGAACAAGCTCCTGTCTGACCTTTAAGAAAACATGCAAGACATTGAGCATGTGCTGTGTGTGTGTGTGTGTGTGTGTGCGTGCGTGCGTGCGTGCGTGCGTGTGTGCGTGTCTGGTGGTTTGGTGTATATAAGAAAGAAGAAGGAAGAATAAGACAGGGGGAGAGAGAGAGAGAGAGAGAGGGAGAGGGAGAGAGAGAAAGAGAGAGAGAGAGAGAGAGAGAGAGAGAAGGGGGCGGGAGAGAGAGAGGGAGAGGGAGAGAGAGAGAGAGAGAGGGAGAGAGAGAGAGAGAGAGGGAGAGAGAAGGGGGCGGGAGAGAGAGAGGGAGAGAGAGAGGGAGAGAGAGAGGGAGAGAGAGAAAGAGAGAGAGAGAGAGAGGGAGAGAGAGAGGAGCTCATTCATATGATCTGTCACACTAACAGAAGTGATGTTTGTTTTGTTGTTGAACATTTACATAACATGCTCTTATCAGCTTTAGAAAATGGGACTACTTAGGGCTTAGCACAATGAGCAGCATGCTCCTGCTCATTCTCCAGGGTCCTGGACCACTTCAGCAAGACCATCTGAAGTGTAGTGATGGCCATGCAATTTGCCTTAATTACAGTAATTTAGTGTTCACTCTCTTATTAGTTCTTTTGGAGCGCTGTTGAAACATATGATACAATATCTACCAATTGACATCTGTACTGTACTTTTGACTCTCGTCAGTATTCAGCTTTGAAGCTAAGTAAATAGATCCTTTCTGGCATGTCATAAGGTATCAGAAAATGCAAATGTTTTTTTGCCAGAAAATGTGTAGAGTATGTTCTATTTTGCCAGTTGAATGTTGTGTGTGTCCCATTCATGTCATGGTAATATTAATGCCATCACTTACTGTCATTAGTTAAGAATAGCCATCAGTCAAGAAGTATGTGCAGACATATTTTTTTTTCTGCAGCTATTTCATTCAGCGTTCATGTCAGTGAAAATCTACAATGGGCTTTTGGAAATTAGATAATATTGCTTAATGCTTTGCCACAGTGGCAGAACGTCAATTATGACTTCAGTGAAGTGTTTAAAATTAACACAACAAGCAGAGATATCATTTAGTAATGGTGAGAGAGTAGCTTTGGCATAGGGCTAAATGGTTCATTTCAGGTATGACAAATGCCAAAAATCCCAGAATATCACCAGTTCATTAATACCTCTCACAGACATTCTGAAGTTGGAGATGTGAAGAAAGCCCCCCCTTCCCCATATCCAATTATAGATATGTTATGGTCATTTATTACATGACCCGAGCAGGCTCCTTTTTGCCTGTCATTTATCCTAGAAATAACTCATACAAAATTAATTTTAGGGCAGAATGATGGTGTCACCACAGGAGTAAATATTTGCTGTGATTTGTGGTGTTGCCGCGAGTGGTTTGCGTAGAGACAGGAAAAAAAGGGAAACAGATGGAGAATGTTCAGGAACAACTCTGTGGGGGTGTGGGGGTGTGGGGGCTTAGAGGACTTGTGCTTGACTCTCCTCAGTGCTACTATACAGTTCAGTATCTTCAAAACAGCCTCTATTAAAACTAAACATAAACAAACAAACAAAATAAACAAACATTTAGGGCCCTTAATATTATGAGTCAGCTAATCTGTTTATTGAGTAGCTGCAGTAGCTCATGAGTAGCTCATGAGTGATACAGTGTGTTCCTGAGGAACGGATGGTAGAGAAGCTCGTTTATACTGTGTTTCCTCCACCACCTTTAAGCCTAAACCCTGAGGAGAAGAGGGAAGACAGAGTGATCTATAGTGATGATGCCTTTGAGGCTGTTTGGGTAGCGAGGTTGTTGTGAGGTTTATGGCTGTATTTTTTTCAGCCTGTTAGCTTCACAGATACCGTTTCTCAACATCCTTATGGATCAATGAGTTTAGCTGCACCGATTACTCAAACAGTTAATAGGTAATTAATGTGCCTGCAATGAAGAGCTGTATGATAACTGGTTGATGGTCTGGACTAAACAGAAAATTGATGACTCGGTTTGGGATCAATAACACCCTTGGCAATAGCCATGCCACATTTGAGTCAATTAGTAAATATACAGTTGCTCATAATTCATTGTTGATTTGTCAGTAATAATTGTGAAACAATCATAAAGTGCTATGGTCCTGGATATCTCTTATTTTTTGACAGACAAAATTGGAATGTCATGGTAATATTAGCTTTAATGAGTTTATCGCTGTACAATTGCTGTAGTACTAGATCCTCTTCTAACATGTCCTTTTAACCAGAAAGTGACAAACGTGAAACTGTGTTCCCTTTTATTTAAGAAAGTAATGTGTCTTTCCGCCTAAAATGCTATGAATGAGTACAATGCATTTTGTGTAGGGACATATTTGTCAACTGAGAGATAGGATTTATCACAGAATGCATTCATATGCCAAATAGATTGTATAAAAGCCTGAAACAGTGCCCCTGTCCATCGCATCAAAGCCTGAGCATGTCAAGAGTTTCAAATTTGACAGTTGAGGAATTATATAATTTATCTTACAAACAAACCAATACAGTGACAATGTCACTTTGTGCAAAATAATTAGACAAAGGAAATACATAGAATATGAATTACAGTGCTGTAACATTAGGAGCACTAAAAGTTGACTGATCAATGATTGCAGATATATTCATGACATACATCTAATCATGAATATCAAATGTGTCATATATTTGTGAAAGCAAGGAGATGCTGGATGTAACGTCACAGGATATTGACAATGTACCTTATCTCTTGTCTCTTTTCTGTTTTAAATTAATGACTGTCATTTTGATTAATGAATTCAGCCAGCATTAATAAATGTGCTGCGTACATTTTTATCCATTCTCCGGGGAGCACTCTAATGAGGCCTACTTCTGACTGGTCTACATACCACCGGAGAAGTTATCAATCTGGTTCAAGAGCTAGATGTGTATGATGCCTTTCTAGTGCATGCTATTACGCAACATCCATGGATATAAACATGCAGGCGCTACACTGCTGTCTGTAAGTGCTGGCATGAATCACAATCGCTACATAGTCTGCCTTACGTGATGCCTGATGACCAGGTGAATGCTGTTCACAAGGATGTCCAGTGAACCTGAAATACTGACTGATTTGAAAGTTTTAACCTGAAATGATCATAAGAAAATGTAGGAACACAATGGGTGCTTTCGCAGCTTTGCTGCTTGGCCCCCAATAAGAGTGGCCCCTTTTAATGACAGTGCTTTTATCCTCTGAGTTCACAGAGTTCATGCTAACATTAACTGTGTTCCTTGCATTAAATCTGTGATCATCACCATGAAAATATAAAATGTATTTGTTTAATGCACAAAAATGACTCCTTTGCCATCACACCTGTTGAAAGGAAAGGATTCTTCCCTGGCATCTGTTAATAATCCTGGTTGAAAAGAAAATAATTATCAGCCTTAATCATGCACACAGCTCAGGGAAATATTTCAGAGAAAGGCATGCTCCGAATTAGGCTGGGGTTTGTCTCCCATGGCAACGACATGTCTTTTTGAGGGTCTTTCATGATACAGGACGTTCTTTCCCCCATGTGCCTCCAAACCACGTTGACATGGTAGCCAGCGGTATGTGCCGCTCCACCTGACGCCAAATACCGCGATTCATTGTACAGCAAGCAATCTAGGTCATGAGCTTCATACCAGGGATCTAAGATGTAAAATGGGAGCCTTCTCTCCCCCTGTTTTTCAGCAATGCACCTTCATGCAAATACAGAGTGCCACTCTGAACAATTCTGAACGGTGGCATATTCAGGCAACAAGCCTGAATATGCCACCGTTCAGTAAGGTTTAAAACAGAATGCTACCTGTTACACAGTGGTCTTTGTCGAGTTGATGGGATACATTTTAAGAAGAGGGAACATCAAAAGCTCTACACTTGATTCACAAGGCAGAGCTAGATCAAATAGATGTCATGTTAAGCTGTTCCTTTCTCTGCACAATAGCTGTTCACCAAACTCCCATCACTTGTAGATAAATTACCCACATCTGCTGTTTTAATTAGCCCCAATTGTTGATTGATATAATGACGTAAAAGCAGCCTAGTTTTTACAACTAACAACAATGTGCAGCCATTGTGTGGCAATGATTCTGTTCTGCCCAATGACAAATTGCTGTGGTTGTTGTATAATCATTTCTCTAGTTACAGTTGAAAAGTGATAGAATAGATGCATTCACTATAATGTAGTTTACATATTTAGCTGCATTATGAATGAGCATTGATGATATTTAGTGGAAAATTGTTTTTCAGTGTAGCAGCTGGGTCTAACTGCGTATAAGTGTATCCGTTGGCTCACCTCTCGTCCATTTTGAGACATGAATCTTCCAATGCCTAAGATGTGTATGAAACAATGCATGCTGTTTTCAGCTTTATTAACCTGGTTGGTACCTCTGTGTGGCTCTTGCAGATGCGGAGGGTCGCAGGCTAAAGGGGATCCAACGCAGCACGGAGACGGGGCTGGCCGTGGAGATGCCAAGCCGGACTGTGCGCCAGGCCAGCCACGAGTCCATCGAGGACAGCATGAACAGCTACGGATCAGAGGGAAAGTGAGTCCACTGTCCATCTCATACTCTTCTCCTGTGCTTCTCCTGTGCTATGGGTAGACTACACAAGTAGGCTACTAGGATCTGATCTGTCTCTGTCTGGAGATACAGATCTGTAGATAGTGTATAGAAGGTCATCTAAACAAAGTCTGCTGTTGCTAATGATGACTGTTTTAGTACTTAGAATTACAAAGATTCTTTGGACTATTCGGACTGTGATTTTCAGGTCTTTCTGCTGTAGCCCTCAGGACCTATTCTATTCAACAGTATATTTACCTCAGGCCTTTAAGCATCAACCATCAACCAAACGTCAGATCAAGCCTTGCCATTTTAAGGTCTTGACATATAGACTCACTGTGATATTGTAAAGCACAGTTATGCATAAGGTTGCTCTTTTTGCCTGTCAAAATAAATCAGTGTATTGCACACACTACACACCTCACACTAACCATGTTTGATTTGTCTTAAGATAACACCAATTATGCTCATGTTGGTTTATTTATTTTTTTTAAATAAATATAAAAGACACTTAATCATTGAGAAAATTAGGACCTGGTTGCTTATGGGGGAAAACACCTTTGCCTTTTATGTTGTCAGAGTCATAACAGTGCAGTCAGTGCAAATTCAACAAAGGTTACGCAAGCATGCTCAAATATCGGCAAAGAGATTAAAAACAGACATGCAGAAATGTGGAACTTGTACAAATCTGGGTAGACATCACAAACGGACTTTCAAGCCATAGCGCTGTTTTTTTTTTTTTATGCAAGCTGAGGGACATCTTCTTTTGGTGTCTGTTAGCTAGGACACTTGCATCTTTTGAGTTGGACAAGACTTAAATCTCTAAACGCACAGATAGGGGCTGCAGGAGACAGATGGCTGATTCTGTGGAAAGCACAGTCTACAGCTCACAAAGTTTTAGAAACTTGACTCTCTTACTAAGATTGCTGGGCCATAACACTTTTCAGGAAATAGAAACACAAAATCCAAATAATAGAAAAATAAATTAATCTTATTAAATTGTATAACATTTATTTCAGGCTTAGATCCTTTTTAAAAAGTTATTTTCAGGAACCTGCACCCTTTTCATATACCCGATATGCCCTCTCCACCCGTGCCATCTAAGGAAATGGAGTATTCCCGTGTGACCTGCGGCCACTGGAAGCCCTGATCCAGTACGGCTCTCTGCAAACAGATTCAGATGTGCAGGCCTCACGCAAAACCTGCACGCAGATTTGTTACATAATACCTACAGCCTTGGCCATTCTGGCAGTGAAGTGACATCAGCGGGGAGAAATCAACCTCATTGAAGCTGGATTACTGGGAATTGCATGGGGAGTTGGGGAGGGGGTGGGGACTGTGAGGACTGCTGGGGGGGGGGGGGGCAGATTACACTTTTGGCTCAGGCTGAATATTTTACCATATTATATTGAATCTCTGGAATCTCTTTAGTGCATAACAACAAAATACGTCCGCCCATAAACATTCTTTTTGGAGTGGCGGCCAAACAAAATGGCTTCCATTTCTCCTACTCTCCAGTAGAAAGCTCCATAATTGCTCTTACATTTGCAGCATTTGGCCAGTGTGTGTGTGTGTGTGTGTGTGCACATGTGTTTACATGTTTACATGTTTACATGTTTACATGATTACGTTTTGTGTATGTCTGAGTTTGTATTACGACACTATGCTTTAAAACCAGTGTGTAAAACCAGTGGGAAAGGGGGTCATGGAGAGATTAATACAATACTATGAATAATCTCTTTTTGTAACATTTCCTATGAACTCTATAGGTTACACTCATCTTTTATGCTATTTTATCAAACATAGGTTGTGTAAGGTTGTTTATCTTAGCCAAACATATGTGACAGCTGGAGAAATTTCAAAGCATCTCCAAATAGACACTTTCAGTATGTATTCTTGCTTCCCTTTGGAATGTGATATGAAAAGCATTGCCTCTTCCCTATATACAAGAAAAGAAAAAAAAAACACATGGCTTCTGGATTTGGCTCCAGATTTCCTTTAGAAATTCAGCCCTCAGTATTGAGGCATGCTGATTACATGCAAATGTTTGTTTTAATCAGACACCCGGTGGCTTTATTCAGGCTTTACAAAACGAAGCCACTGATCACCACCTTCATTTCCGCTTACACCAATGTTATTCAGGACACGCGTTTGCTGTGTGTAACGAAATGATCACTATGTCTTCCCCTGCCACTTACCGTCCCTATAGTGCCGGACAGACGGTGCGTGTCATGGCGACAGGGTGTGAAATGACACAGGTCAGGCCTGGTTTCCTTTGTCACCCCCCCCCCCCCCCCGCCCCTCCCTCATTAGTGCGGAATGAGACTTTAATGGGTGTTGCTCTTGGTGTGGCGTCTCCTAAGGAGGCTCGCGGCTCGGCTGGAGAGCGATGGTGCTAAGATAGATGAGTGGGGAAGAGGAGTTCTCCTGAGACCCTCTGCCTGTCCAAATGTGTGGCAGCTGGTGTGGACCATCCCAGCAGCGCCGTAAAAATAGACCGGAGAGGAGAGGAGAGCAAAGAGAGAGAGAGAGAGAGAATGAGAGAGAGGAAGAAAGAAAGAAAGAAAGAGAGAGTGAGAGAGAGAAAGAGAGAGAGCGTGAGAGAGGAAAAGAGGATGAGAGAGCAATGCAGATGAAGAATTGAGGTCAGAAACACAGAGAGGAAATTAATTACGCACCTCCAACACTCCAGTGAGCCTCCCCGCACACACGCAGGAGACAGAGAGAGAGACAATGGCGAGCAATATCCTCTAGCAGAGAAGAGCAAGACACACACACACAGGCACACACACACTCACAAACACACACACATACACAAGAGGGTGGGAGCTTGGGTAATTTCACCAATGCTGATTTTTTAAACAATCAATTGGATTCAACTGTATTGCATTGTATTTCAGATCGAACCAAAAAACACTACACTGAGAGATGAATCAGTCTTCACATAAGACTTTATTTGTCTGTGACTGCTGTCATCTTTGTGTCTGCCAAGGGTAGGACGCCAAAACAGATCAATCAATTACAACAAATTCCACATTCTATCTTATATCTTTAAATAAAAGATGTGTTTTTGTTGCACACATTCGTTGTTATGTTCTCCAGGCTGCACATATTCCTCCTCTTCTACACCCACCCACCCCCCTACCCAAACAAAGCTGTGAGACGGATGAAACAATGTCCTCGGAGAGAGGCTCTGCACCTTCCCCTCTCTCTGAATCAGCCTCTCCTCCATGCGTGTGTCTCATCCATCGCCATGGAGAGAGTGGCGTATTGAAAGGCACCTGTGTCACAGTGCCAGCTCAGTCCACCAGACGGCCACTCTGTGCATCGCACCGCGCCGTGCCACACTGCACTGCGTCGCCTCCCTATCCCCCCTACGCGGCCAGAAATCACATGTCACAGTAATTCCCTTAATTCATTCTCCAGGCTGCCTTATCTGCTCTCCAGCCCTGGCCCCTGGCCAGCGGGCCTCTTTACATGCCCCAGTCGGGCCCGTATCACTCGCACAGAGGGGCCCCACAAACACACACGCTCCCGTCTCATTGTTAGACATCATTAAGCTCGAAAGCGGCTCGCGTTGCATGAGAGCGCCCTGCAGCCGGAGCACCAATGCAATTCCACCCCCGTGTGTGCAGGTCTGTCCATAATGTTGTCACAAAGAGAGAGGCTGAGAACCTGCTTTGGATTGCTCGCATGAGCCACTGTCCCCAAATACTGTCACAAAGTCCATTTGGAAGCATATTAGCCAGGGCTAACAATGTAGAACCCTGCGGGCGTAAACGTGGGAATCTAATGCCCTGTATTTGTTTCTCTCTGTTTCATCCAGTCTTAATTACTCTGGCGTGTGCCTGGCCTCTGATTCCCAGTTCAGTGACTTCCTGGACGGCATGGGTCCTGCCCAGTTTGTGGGCCGACAGACTCTGGCAACAACCTCGATGGGTGAGGAATACTGGGATAGAATTAGAAAAATGAATCTGTAATATCTGGAATGACATATTTGGCCTTTTTAATATAAATTACATATGTAAGTCACTTTGGATAAAAGCCTCAGCCAAATGAATAAATGTAAATAGAAATGTAAATATTTGATATGATATATAAGGAAACCAGAGTAATTTTTGGAGTGTGTATTTCAGGGGATGTGGAGATAGGCCTGGCGGAGAGGAACGGGCAGCTCGAGGTGGAGATCATTCAGGCAAGAGGCTTGACCATGAAGCCAGGATCTAAAGGGCCCCCAGGTAACCATGACCTGCAGACATTCAAGAAGAATATAGTTTTATAGGAGATTCAAGTGGACACACACTGTATAGAGAAGAAACATCTATGAAATGTTAACAGTGGATACTTTACAACTTTACATTTTATGTCCAGGAGTAAATCTCACACACTGTTCAACAGGAATTTCATGTCTTGATTATAATTGTTTTTCCTTCTCTTGGCAGCGGCCTACATAAAAGTGTACCTACTTGAAAACGGTGTCTGTGTAGCCAAAAAGAAGACCAAGTCAGTGAGGAAGTCCCTTGACCCGCTCTACAACCAGGTCCTGGTCTTCTCAGAGAGCCCCCAGGGGAAGGTTGTACAGGTAAAAAATATCCGCCACTCACCTCACAGCATACACCTGCCACCTACACTAGAGAATATTCACCACTCACCTGCAGCATATACCTGCTACACAGACACACACTAGAGAATATTCACCACTCACCTGCAGCATATACCTGCTACACACACTAGAGAATATCAGGGCTGGAGGACACATTTTAAAAATTATATTTCCTGCTAAATCTAGTGTTCAGCATCTGCTGTAGATATATGCAAATGCATGAGAGCAATATGGCTTTGCATCTGTAATATGCAGCAAATGCGTCCATTATGAATGATGTTAGGGCACCATTTCTTAGTTAAAGTTAAATGTCAGTTACATGCATCAGCCAGCAGGTACTGTCACCCCCAGATTCCACTACCCACAATATTACAGGCAGATGCATTTAAGAATTTAAGTCACACAAATTTATTCAGCCTACAGTGCAATAAAGTCAACTGTAGCATTTGAAAAAGCCAGTTAGCTGTTTCTGACATTTGGACATACAGAATTCAGTTTTCAAAGAAGAGCTGAAATCAGTCTGGCTTTTCTATTTAAAATCGCCTGGAGAAAAATGTACAATGCCATTGTCACTATTCATTTGGAAGATTAAATAAACTACTAAAAAAGCACTTCAATTTACTTGATTTAGACTTTACTGAAATGGACCACCCTGAGCTTGCCTAGCATCGGATCTGATGGCAATAATGCCACAGCCACAGTTGCTGGCTATGTATCTGTGTCAACACTTATTGAGTGGGTATAAATAGACAATCTGAGGACATCAGTAATGGATAACTACAGTCCAGTCTAAATATTCAGGTTAAAGGTAAAGCAAAGTGGACAACAAAACAGTCACATCCAAACCAATAGCTGAAGAACAATTCCAGGGATAATTCCATGTCCTGTCAATGAATAATTCTACTTTCCACGTCCCTCTTTAGTTTTCTGCCCAGATAAATGTCTTCTTTTAGGAGGTTTGGCAAGAGAACAGAGAAATGGGTTGAATGCTTTATTTTTTGTGTGTCAGAGAAAATATGGGAAATGCTAAACACTCATCTAAAGTATTTTTGAAAGGAAACCTTACAGACTTAAACAAAACACAGCCCCTCTTTTAATGTTCAGGGAAAGGGTGTATACCTGTGTCTGTGTATGTCTGGACAGGATGACTTATACTGACAGTGGGTCAGTTCTAAACATACAAAAGACACAGAACCCTTATAAGGCAGACTGTGGTGTCTAATAAATATCAGTTAGAGTTTATTTATATGCTGTTCTGTACAGTTTGTTGGACAATTGTTTCTTATAATAAACATATGTTCACTAGCTAAGGCTAAGCAGATGAATAATTCATTTAATGAAGCAACATTATTTGGCTGTTGTGAATGGAATGAAATATCATAAATGCCTTAAAAGAAAATTATAAAGATCAAAGATATTGTAAAAACAATGCAGTGTGATCATGGTATATATTTTTCATGATGATCATCATATTGTGAACAAAAATCTATCATAGAAGGAATGTCTTACATCATACAGTTCTCACACACTTTAGGTGTAAGACTCGACATATAAAAAAATATATGTCTAATTTTGTGACTATCTTTTAGGTTATCGTCTGGGGCAACTATGGCCGAATGGACCGCAAATGTTTCATGGGCGTGGCTCGCATTCTGTTGGAGGAGCTGGATTTGACGACGATGGTGATTGGCTGGTACAAGCTGTTCCCCACCTCCTCCATGGTGGACCCGATGATGGCGCCACTGATCCGCCACTCGTCGCAGCTCTCGCTGGAGAGTACAGTCGGACCTTGCTGTGACCGCTCCTAAGAGTGATGATGGCGTCCCGCTCTGGCTCTTTCGCTACAACGCTTCCCCCACACCCCCACCACACCTCCACCCCTCTTTTGTGGGCCTGTGGGGTGTCTTACCTTCAGAGTAAGCAGCACTGCAGTGCAGAACTCTGGGTGAACCTGGGTGTGAACCTACAGTCCAAAAAAAAATCACCTTGCATTGTCTGGAGAAGGAAAAAAGATTTGAAATAAAAAAATCACTGCAAAGGTGACTTGGGCAAGTCATGTGACCCTAGGACAGCTGTAGGACTTGAGCACAATAATGTTCTTCATCTTGGCTTGTTGTGTTCTTTCTTTATTTCTGTCTTTCTTTCTGTCTTTTATTGCTGTTTAAGAGGCAAAGCCTCAGAGTTGAACCGTCATCTGTTTTTGCTCATGTTAAGTGCTCAGAAAAGAAGGAAGATGTCGGGAAGGAGTGCTGAACATGAGACCCGTCGTTTCTGATGGGACATCCTGTTCGTATGGGACCAGTACGTGCAATATGAAGGTTCAATTGGGCTCCAAGAATTATTGAACATCCAACCAACACAGATGAATACCCAGTTTTTGTTTTTATAAAAAGCAGGCTCACTTCTCGTTTCCTGCACAAAAGTAGGCAATGTGAGATGATCTGGACAAA